>NW_026975243.1:0-108868 GCF_030014295.1 Loxodonta africana | reverse complement strand
CCTAAAACGGAACTTTCATCAACCCTCCACCTAACCCTGAACCCCAACCACTCCAGCCCCCAACCCTAAACACCCCAAAACCCCAACCAAAACCCCAACACCCCTGCCCCGACCCCAAACCCCCGAACCCTAGCCCCAGACCCCTAAGCTCAAGGCCAACACCCTAACCACAACCCAAACCGCCCTTGCCCCAACACCAAACCCCCCCAAACCCAGCCCCCCCCCACACCCCTTAGCCTTAAACCCAACGACCCAAACCCTAACCGCCCTAACCCTAAACGTGACCCAGAGCCTGAACCCTAAATCTCTAACCCCTCATGGCATCCTTTCACCGCTGAATACTACTCCATCCTATGGATGTACCACACACCACAAGGCGGCACAGTCCCACTTGGCACGACACCGGAGGACGTGACGCAAGACAAAGGATACTACCACATGACACAAAGGAGAGATCCGTAACGGCCGACTTCAGAAACTGCGTGGAAGCTGAAACTTCGCTTGGGCAGATGGGACCTGGACCTGAAGTATCTGACGATCTGAATCGTCTGTGAGAAAAACACTCAGTGCTGCGCTCGTCCATACGGGTGAAGGAGGGCAACCGAGTGAAGTAATCGGGGCAGCGACGAGAGTCCTAGACAAACGGGGCTGAGGGCCCGTCCGCGAAGCTCTGGGGAGCAACGTCGGACAGAGCAAAATTTAGCGTAGGCGCGAGCAACCGCGCACGGCCGCCCCGTGACTCGCAGACACGACAGCATTAGCGATTGGTCCCCGGGCTCCTGGCAGACTCAGGAATACAGCGCCAACGGAGCCGTCACGACATCTCCGACAACTCCCGCCTGTGTCGTTGCATCCGTAGGTGTCGGGGGCTGAAAAAGCAGAACGGGAGTATCAAGCGAGTTGGGGCCCGGGGTGGGGTGCTGACGTGTGCAAAGAGGGCCAGACGGAAGACTACGGTGGGTGGTGGAGGTGCGGACAGTGGCGTGGCAGAGGCACATAGGGGAGCCAGAATCCAACGACTACCCAGGGTCACGGAAGGCCCCAGACACTTCTATCCCAACCGGAGCAACCCTTGCGCATTCCACGGCCACATACAACCAAACGGCCCCTCACGCGTGGGACCGGGCCTGGGCCAGGAGTACCTCACGAGGGGACAAGTCCCGCCTCCCTTGACTGCACCAACAGGGTGAGGGCGTTTTTGTCCACCAAGCCGAGAGGCATGCGTGCACTCCCCCATCGGACAAGAGACGAACGACCGCAGCGAGAGGCGCTTCAGGGGCCGCTGAAAACATCTATTCATCGAGCCCGGGGGGACGTCGCCAAAAGGAAACCATAAACCGCTAACCCCCAAACCCTAACCCACTCGACCCCAACCGCCGACCCTTGACCCTGACCCTGATCCCTGACCCTGGCTCGTACCCGGAACCTAAACCTGGAACCTAAATCCTAACCCGAAACCCTCACCCCAACCCCAAGCCCTGACCCCAGCCCTAGGCCCGAACCCCAAAGCCAAAACCTAACCCTAAGCCCTGAACTTGACCCTGACCCTAAAACCTAACACTGAACCCTAACCCCCCCAACCCCCGCACTCTAACCACCCAACTCCCTGAACCCCTCCCCAACACCCCTAACCCAACCCGCTAACGCTAACCCCAACACCTCTAGCCCTAATCCCAACACCCAGCTCTAAGCCCAAGCCCAACCCCCAATCCTAAGCCCAGCAACCCTCACCCTAACCGCCCTAACCCTAACAATGACCCAAAGCCTGAACCCCAAAACCCTAACCCTAAAGGCCTAACCCTAAAACCCTGAGCCTACACCCTAAGCACCCGAGCCCGACGCCTGACCGCTGACCCCGACCCTCGACCCTGAATTCTGACCCTGCATCCTGACCCTAAGCCCTAACCCTAACCCCAACCCCAACCCCCTAAGGCCAAACCGCCAAACCCCCTAACCCCAAGCTCAAACCCCGTAACCCTAAACCCAACCCCCGGAGCACTAACTCTAACCCTAACCCTAACCTCAACCCATAACCCCTAACCCTAGCCCTAGCCCTAAGCCCTAACCCTCAACCCTAAACCTAAAACGGAACTTTCATCAACCCTCCACCTAACCCTGAACCCCAACCACTCCAGCCCCCAACCCTAAACACCCCAAAACCCCAACCAAAACCCCAACACCCCTGCCCCGACCCCAAACCCCCGAACCCTAGCCCCAGACCCCTAAGCTCAAGGCCAACACCCTAACCACAACCCAAACCGCCCTCGCCCCAACACCAAACCCCCAACACAAAACCCCCCCAAACCCAGCCCCCCCCACACCCCTTAACCTTAACCCCAACGACCCAAACCCTAACCGCCCTAATCCTAAACGTGACCCAGAGCCTGAACCCTAAATCTCTAACCCCTCATGGCATCCTTTCACCGCTGAATACTACTCCATCCTATGGATGTACCACACACCACAAGGCGGCACAGTCCCACTTGGCACGAC
Source organism: Loxodonta africana (assembly GCF_030014295.1). Classification (NCBI taxonomy): domain Eukaryota; kingdom Metazoa; phylum Chordata; class Mammalia; order Proboscidea; family Elephantidae; genus Loxodonta; species Loxodonta africana. Next base: position 106,375 of record NW_026975243.1, on the reverse strand, counting down.
ACCGGAGGACGTGACGCAAGACAAAGGATACTACCACATGACACAAAGGAGAGATCCGTAACGGCCGACTTCAGAAACTGCGTGGAAGCTGAAACTTCGCTTGGGCAGATGGGACCTGGACCTGAAGTATCTGACGATCTGAATCGTCTGTGAGAAAAACACTCAGTGCTGCGCTCGTCCATACGGGTGAAGGAGGGCAACCGAGTGAAGTAATCGGGGCAGCGACGAGAGTCCTAGACAAACGGGGCTGAGGGCCCGTCCGCGAAGCTCTGGGGAGCAACGTCGGACAGAGCAAAATTTAGCGTAGGCGCGAGCAACCGCGCACGGCCGCCCCGTGACTCGCAGACACGACAGCATTAGCGATTGGTCCCCGGGCTCCTGGCAGACTCAGGAATACAGCGCCAACGGAGCCGTCACGACATCTCCGACAACTCCCGCCTGTGTCGTTGCATCCGTACGTGTCGGGGGCTGAAAAAGCAGAATGGGAGTATCAAGCGAGTTGGGGCCCGGGGTGGGGTGCTGACGTGTGCAAAGAGGGCCAGACGGAAGACTACGGTGGGTGGTGGAGGTGCGGACAGTGGCGTGGCAGGGGCACATAGGGGAGCCAGAATCCAACGACTACCCAGGGTCACGGAAGGCCCCAGACACTTCTATCCCAACCGGAGCAACCCTTGCGCATTCCACGGACACATACAACCAAACGGCCCCTCACGCGTGGGACCGGGCCTGGGCCAGGAGTACCTCACGAGGGGACAAGTCTCGCCTCCCTTGACTGCACCAACATGGTGAGGGCGTTTTTGTCCACCAAGCCGAGAGGCATGCGTGCACTCCCCGTCGGACAAGAGACGAACGACCGCAGCGAGAGGCGCTTCAGGGGCCGCTGAAAACATCTATTCATCGAGCCCGGGGGGACGTCGCCAAAAGGAAACCATAAACCGCTAACCCCCAAACCCTAACCCACTCGACCCCAACCGCCGACCCTTGACCCTGACCCTGATCCCTGACCCTGGCTCGGACCCGGAACCTAAACCTGGAACCTAAATCCTAACCCGAAACCCTCACCCCAACCCCAAGCCCTGACCCCAGCCCTAGGCCCGAACCCCAAAGCCAAAACCTAACCCTAAGCCCTGAACTTGACCCTGACCCTAAAACCTAACACTGAACCCTAACCCCCCCAACCCCCGCACTCTAACCACCCAACGCCCTGAACCCCTCCCCAACACCCCTAACCCAACCCACTAACGCTAACCCCAACACCTCTAGCCCTAATCCCAACACCCAGCTCTAAGCCCAAGCCCAACCCCCAATGCTAAGCCCAGCAACCCTCACCCTAACCGCCCTAACCCTAACAATGACCCAAAGCCTGAACCCCAAAACCCTAACCCTAAAGGCCTAACCCTAAAACCCTGAGCCTACACCCTAAGCACCCGAGCCCGACGCCTGACCGCTGACCCCGACCCTCGACCCTGAATTCTGACCCTGCATCCTGACCCTAAGCCCTAACCCTAACCCCAACCCCAACCCCCTAAGGCCAAACCGCCAAACCCCCTAACCCCAAGCTCAAACCCCGTAACCCTAAACCCAACCCCCGGAGCACTAACTCTAACCCTAACCCTAACCTCAACCCATAACCCCTAACCCTAGCCCTAGCCCTAAGCCCTAACCCTCAACCCTAAACCTAAAACGGAACTTTCATCAACCCTCCACCTAACCCCGAACCCCAACAACTCCAGCCCCCAAACCTAAACACCCCAAAACCCCAACCAAAACCCCAACACCCCTGCCCCGACCCCAAACCCCCGAACCCTAGCCCCAGACCCCTAAGCTCAAGGCCAACACCCTAACCACAACCCAAACCGCCCTCGCCCCAACACCAAACCCCCAACACAAAACCCCCCCAAACCCAGCCCCCCCACACCCCTTAACCTTAACCCCAACGACCCAAACCCTAACCGCCCTAACCCTAAACGTGACCCAGAGCCTGAACCCTAAATCTCTAACCCCTCATGGCATCCTTTCACCGCTGAATACTACTCCATCCTATGGATGTACCACACACCACAAGGCGGCACAGTCCCACTTGGCACGACACCGGAGGACGTGACGCAAGACAAAGGATACTACCACATGACACAAAGGAGAGATCCGTAACGGCCGACTTCAGAAACCGCGTGGAAGCTGAAACTTCGCTTGGGCAGATGGGACCTGGACCTGAAGTATCTGACGATCTGAATCGTCTGTGAGAAAAACACTCAGTGCTGCGCTCGTCCATACGGGTGAAGGAGGGCAACCGAGTGAAGTAATCGGGGCAGCGACGAGAGTCCTAGACAAACGGGGCTGAGGGCCCGTCCGCGAAGCTCTGGGGAGCAACGTCGGACAGAGCAAAATTTAGCGTAGGCGCGAGCAACCGCGCACGGCCGCCCCGTGACTCGCAGACACGACAGCATTAGCGATTGGTCCCCGGGCTCCTGGCAGACTCAGGAATACAGCGCCAACGGAGCCGTCACGACATCTCCGACAACTCCCGCCTGTGTCGTTGCATCCGTAGGTGTCGGGGGCTGAAAAAGCAGAACGGGAGTATCAAGCGAGTTGGGGCCCGGGGTGGGGTGCTGACGTGTGCAAAGAGGGCCAGACGGAAGACTACGGTGGGTGGTGGAGGTGCGGACAGTGGCGTGGCAGGGGCACATAGGGGAGCCAGAATCCAACGACTACCCAGGGTCACGGAAGGCCCCAGACACTTCTATCCCAACCGGAGCAACCCTTGCGCATTCCACGGCCACATACAACCAAACGGCCCCTCACGCGTGGGACCGGGCCTGGGCCAGGAGTACCTCACGAGGGGACAAGTCCCGCCTCCCTTGACTGCACCAACAGGGTGAGGGCGTTTTTGTCCACCAAGCCGAGAGGCATGCGTGCACTCCCCGTCGGACAAGAGACGAACGACCGCAGCGAGAGGCGCTTCAGGGGCCGCTGAAAACATCTATTCATCGAGCCCGGGGGGACGTCGCCAAAAGGAAACCATAAACCGCTAACCCCCAAACCCTAAAACACTCGACCCCAACCGCCGACCCTTGACCCTGACCCTGATCCCTGACCCTGGCTCGGACCCGGAACCTAAACCTGGAACCTAAATCCTAACCCGAAACCCTCACCCCAACCCCAAGCCCTGACCCCAGCCCTAGGCCCGAACCCCAAAGCCAAAACCTAACCCTAAGCCCTGAACTTGACCCTGACCCTAAAACCTAACACTGAACCCTAACCCCCCCAACCCCCGCACTCTAACCACCCAACGCCCTGAAGCCCTCCCCAACACCCCTAACCCAACCCGCTAACGCTAACCCCAACACCTCTAGCCCTAATCCCAACCCCCAGCTCTAAGCCCAAGCCCAACCCCCAATGCTAAGCCCAGCAACCCTCACCCTAACCGCCCTAACCCTAACAATGACCCAAAGCCTGAACTCCAAAACCCTAACCCTAAAGGCCTAACCCTAAAACCCTGAGCCTACACCCTAAGCACCCGAGCCCGACGCCTGACCGCTGACCCCGACCCTCGACCCTGAATTCTGACCCTGCATCCTGACCCTAAGCCCTAACCCTAACCCCAACCCCAACCCCCTAAGGCCAAACCGCCAAACCCCCTAACCCCAAGCTCAAACCCCGTAACCCTAAACCCAACCCCCGGAGCACTAACTCTAACCCTAACCCTAACCTCAACCCATAACCCCTAACCCTAGCCCTAGCCCTAAGCCCTAACCCTCAACCCTAAACCTAAAACGGAACTTTCACCAACCCTCCACCTAACCCTGAACCCCAACCACTCCAGCCCCCAACCCTAAACACCCCAAAACCCCAACCAAAACCCCAACACCCCTGCCCCGACCCCAAACCCCCGAACCCTAGCCCCAGACCCCTAAGCTCAAGGCCAACACCCTAACCACAACCCAAACCGCCCTCGCCCTCGCCCCAACACCAAACCCCCAACACAAAACCCCCCCAAACCCAGCCCCCCCACACCCCTTAACCTTAACCCCAACGACCCAAACCCTAACCGCCCTAACCCTAAACGTGACCCAGAGCCTGAACCCTAAATCTCTAACCCCTCATGGCATCCTTTCACCGCTGAATACTACTCCATCCTATGGATGTACCACACACCACAAGGCGGCACAGTCCCACTTGGCACGACACCGGAGGACGTGACGCAAGACAAAGGATACTACCACATGACACAAAGGAGAGATCCGTAACGGCCGACTTCAGAAACTGCGTGGAAGCTGAAACTTCGCTTGGGCAGATGGGACCTGGACCTGAAGTATCTGACGATCTGAATCGTCTGTGAGAAAAACACTCAGTGCTGCGCTCGTCCATACGGGTGAAGGAGGGCAACCGAGTGAAGTAATCGGGGCAGCGACGAGAGTCCTAGACAAACGGGGCTGAGGGCCCGTCCGCGAAGCTCTGGGGAGCAACGTCGGACAGAGCAAAATTTAGCGTAGGCGCGAGCAACCGCGCACGGCCGCCCCGTGACTCGCAGACACGACAGCATTAGCGATTGGTCCCCGGGCTCCTGGCAGACTCAGGAATACAGCGCCAACGGAGCCGTCACGACATCTCCGACAACTCCCGCCTGTGTCGTTGCATCCGTAGGTGTCGGGGGCTGAAAAAGCAGAACGGGAGTATCAAGCGAGTTGGGGCCCGGGGTGGGGTGCTGACGTGTGCAAAGAGGGCCAGACGGAAGACTACGGTGGGTGGTGGAGGTGCGGACAGTGGCGTGGCAGAGGCACATAGGGGAGCCAGAATCCAACGACTACCCAGGGTCACGGAAGGCCCCAGACACTTCTATCCCAACCGGAGCAACCCTTGCGCATTCCACGGCCACATACAACCAAACGGCCCCTCACGCGTGGGACCGGGCCTGGGCCAGGAGTACCTCACGAGGGGACAAGTCCCGCCTCCCTTGACTGCACCAACAGGGTGAGGGCGTTTTTGTCCACCAAGCCGAGAGGCATGCGTGCACTCCCCCGTCGGACAAGAGACGAACGACCGCAGCGAGAGGCGCTTCAGGGGCCGCTGAAAACAGCTATTCATCGAGCCCGTGGGGAAGTCACCAAAAGGAAACCATAAACCGCTAACCCCCAAACCCTAACCCACTCGACCCCAACCGCCGACCCTTTACCCTAACTCTGAACCCTGACCCTGGCTCGGACCCGGAACCTAAACCTGGAAACTAAATCCTAACCCGAAACCCTCACCCCAACCCCAAGCCCTGACCCCAGCCCTAGGCCTGAACCCCAAAGCCAAAACCTAACCCTAAGCCCTGAACTTGACCCTGACCCTAAAACCTAACACTGAACCCTAACCCCCCCAACCCCCGCACTCTAACCACCCAACGCCCTAAACCCCTCCCCAACACCGCAAACCTAACCCGCTAACGCTAACCCCAACACTTCTAGCCCTAATTCCAACCCCCAGCTCTAAGCCCAAGCCCAACCCCCAATGCTAAGCCCAGCAACCCTCACCCTAACCGCCCTAACCCTAACAATGACCCAAAGCCTGACCCCCAAAACCCTAACCCTAAAGGCCTAACCCTAAAACCCTGAGCCTACACCCTAAGCACCCGAGCCCGACGCCTGACCGCTGACCCCGACCCTCGACCCAGAATTCTGACCCTGCATCCTGACCCTAAGCCCTAACCCTAACCCCAACCCCAACCCCCTAAGGCCAAACCGCCAAACCCCCTAACCCCAAGCTCAAACCCCGTAACCCTAAACCCAACCCCCGGAGCACTAACTCTAACCCTAACCCTAACCTCAACCCATAACCCCTAACCCTAGCCCTAGCCCTAAGCCCTAACCCTCAACCCTAAACCTAAAACGGAACTTTCATCAACCCTCCACCTAACCCTGAACCCCAACCACTCCAGCCCCCAACCCTAAACACCCCAAAACCCCAACCAAAACCCCAACACCCCTGCCCCGACCCCAAACCCCCGAACCCTAGCCCCAGACCCCTAAGCTCAAGGCCAACACCCTAACCACAACCCAAACCGCCCTTGCCCCAACACCAAACCCCCCCAAACCCAGCCCCACCCACACCCCTTAGCCTTAACCCCAACGACCCAAACCCTAACCGCCCTAACCCTAAACGTGACCCAGAGCCTGAACCCTAAATCTCTAACCCCTCATGGCATCCTTTCACCGCTGAATACTACTCCATCCTATGGATGTACCACACACCACAAGGCGGCACAGTCCCACTTGGCACGACACCGGAGGACGTGACGCAAGACAAAGGATACTACCACATGACACAAAGGAGAGATCCGTAACGGCCGACTTCAGAAACTGCGTGGAAGCTGAAACTTCGCTTGGGCAGATGGGACCTGGACCTGAAGTATCTGACGATCTGAATCGTCTGTGAGAAAAACACTCAGTGCTGCGCTCGTCCATACGGGTGAAGGAGGGCAACCGAGTGAAGTAATCGGGGCAGCGACGAGAGTCCTAGACAAACGGGGCTGAGGGCCCGTCCGCGAAGCTCTGGGGAGCAACGTCGGACAGAGCAAAATTTAGCGTAGGCGCGAGCAACCGCGCACGGCCGCCCCGTGACTCGCAGACACGACAGCATTAGCGATTGGTCCCCGGGCTCCTGGCAGACTCAGGAATACAGCGCCAACGGAGCCGTCACGACATCTCCGACAACTCCCGCCTGTGTCGTTGCATCCGTAGGTGTCGGGGGCTGAAAAAGCAGAACAGGAGTATCAAGCGAGTTGGGGCCCGGGGTGGGGTGCTGACGTGTGCAAAGAGGGCCAGACGGAAGACTACGGTGGGTGGTGGAGGTGCGGACAGTGGCGTGGCAGAGGCACATAGGGGAGCCAGAATCCAACGACTACCCAGGGTCACGGAAGGCCCCAGACACTTCTATCCCAACCGGAGCAACCCTTGCGCATTCCACGGCCACATACAACCAAACGGCCCCTCACGCGTGGGACCGGGCCTGGGCCAGGAGTACCTCACGAGGGGACAAGTCCCGCCTCCCTTGACTGCACCAACAGGGTGAGGGCGTTTTTGTCCACCAAGCCGAGAGGCATGCGTGCACTCCCCGTCGGACAAGAGACGAACGACCGCAGCGAGAGGCGCTTCAGGGGCCGCTGAAAACATCTATTCATCGAGCCCGGGGGGACGTCGCCAAAAGGAAACCATAAACCGCTAACCCCCAAACCCTAACCCACTCGACCCCAACCGCCGACCCTTGACCCTGACCCTGATCCCTGACCCTGGCTCGGACCCGGAACCTAAACCTGGAACCTAAATCCTAACCCGAAACCCTCACCCCAACCCCAAGCCCTGACCCCAGCCCTAGGCCCGAACCCCAAAGCCAAAACCTAACCCTAAGCCCTGAACTTGACCCTGACCCTAAAACCTAACACTGAACCCTAACCCCCCCAACCCCCGCACTCTAACCACCCAACGCCCTGAACCCCTCCCCAACACCCCTAACCCAACCCGCTAACGCTAACCCCAACACCTCTAGCCCTAATCCCAACACCCAGCTCTAAGCCCAAGCCCAACCCCCAATGCTAAGCCCAACAACCCTCACCCTAACCGCCCTAACCCTAACAATGACCCAAAGCCTGAACCCCAAAACCCTAACCCTAAAGGCCTAACCCTAAAACCCTGAGCCTACACCCTAAGCACCCGAGCCCGACGCCTGACCGCTGACCCCGACCCTCGACCCTGAATTCTGACCCTGCATCCTGACCCTAAGCCCTAACCCTAACCCCAACCCCAACCCCCTAAGGCCAAACCGCCAAACCCCCTAACCCCAAGCTCAACCCCCGTAACCCTAAACCCAACCCCCGGAGCACTAACTCTAACCCTAACCCTAACCTCAACCCATAACCCCTAACCGTAGCCCTAGCCCTAAGCCCTAACCCTCAACCCTAAACCTAAAACGGAACTTTCATCAACCCTCCACCTAACCCCGAACCCCAACCACTCCAGCCCCCAACCCTAAACACCCCAAAACCCCAACCAAAACCCCAACACCCCTGCCCCGACCCCAAACCCCCGAACCCTAGCCCCAGACCCCTAAGCTCAAGGCCAACACCCTAACCACAACCCAAACCGCCCTCGCCCCAACACCAAACCCCCAACACAAAACCCCCCCAAACCCAGCCCCCCCCACACCCCTTAACCTTAACCCCAACGACCCAAACCCTAACCGCCCTAACCCTAAACGTGACCCAGAGCCTGAACCCTAAATCTCTAACTCCTCATGGCATCCTTTCACCGCTGAATACTACTCCATCCTATGGATGTACCACACACCACAAGGCGGCACAGTCCCACTTGGCACGACACCGGAGGACGTGACGCAAGACAAAGGATACTACCACATGACACAAAGGAGAGATCCGTAACGGCCGACTTCAGAAACTGCGTGGAAGCTGAAACTTCGCTTGGGCAGATGGGACCTGGACCTGAAGTATCTGACGATCTGAATCGTCTGTGAGAAAAACACTCAGTGCTGCGCTCGTCCATACGGGTGAAGGAGGGCAACCGAGTGAAGTAATCGGGGCAGCGACGAGAGTCCTAGACAAACGGGGCTGAGGGCCCGTCCGCGAAGCTCTGGGGAGCAACGTCGGACAGAGCAAAATTTAGCGTAGGCGCGAGCAACCGCGCACGGCCGCCCCGTGACTCGCAGACACGACAGCATTAGCGATTGGTCCCCGGGCTCCTGGCAGACTCAGGAATACAGCGCCAACGGAGCCGTCACGACATCTCCGACAACTCCCGCCTGTGTCGTTGCATCCGTAGGTGTCGGGGGCTGAAAAAGCAGAACGGGAGTATCGAGCGAGTTGGGGCCCGGGGTGGGGTGCTGACGTGTGCAAAGAGGGCCAGACGGAAGACTACGGTGGGTGGTGGAGGTGCGGACAGTGGCGTGGCAGGGGCACATAGGGGAGCCAGAATCCAACGACTACCCAGGGTCACGGAAGGCCCCAGACACTTCTATCCCAACCGGAGCAACCCTTGCGCATTCCACGGCCACATACAACCAAACGGCCCCTCACGCGTGGGACCGGGCCTGGGCCAGGAGTACCTCACGAGGGGACAAGTCCCGCCTCCCTTGACTGCACCAACAGGGTGAGGGCGTTTTTCTCCACCAAGCCGAGAGGCATGCGTGCACTCCCCGTCGGACAAGAGACGAACGACCGCAGCGAGAGGCGCTTCAGGGGCCGCTGAAAACATCTATTCATCGAGCCCGGGGGGACGTCGCCAAAAGGAAACCATAAACCGCTAACCCCCAAACCCTAACCCACTCGACCCCAACCGCCGACCCTTGACCCTGACCCTGATCCCTGACCCTGGCTCGGACCCGGAACCTAAACCTGGAACCTAAATCCTAACCCGAAACCCTCACCCCAACCCCAAGCCCTGACCCCAGCCCTAGGCCCGAACCCCAAAGCCAAAACCTAACCCTGAGCCCTGAACTTGACCCTGACCCTAAAACCTAACACTGAACCCTAACCCCCCCAACCCCCGCACTCTAACCACCCAACGCCCTGAACCCCTCCCCAACACCCCTAACCCAACCCGCTAACGCTAACCCCAACACCTCTAGCCCTAATCCCAACACCCAGCTCTAAGCCCAAGCCCAACCCCCAATCCTAAGCCCAGCAACCCTCACCCTAACCGCCCTAACCCTAACAATGACCCAAAGCCTGAACCCCAAAACCCTAACCCTAAAGGCCTAACCCTAAAACCCTGAGCCTACACCCTAAGCACCCGAGCCCGACGCCTGACCGCTGACCCCGACCCTCGACCCTGAATTCTGACCCTGCATCCTGACCCTAAGCCCTAACCCTAACCCCAACCGCAACCACCTAAGGCCAAACCGCCAAACCCCCTAACCCCAAGCTCAAACCCCGTAACCCTAAACCCAACCCCCGGAGCACTAACTCTAACCCTAACCCTAACCTCAACCCATAACCCCTAACCCTAGCCCTAGCCCTAAGCCCTAACCCTCAACCCTAAACCTAAAACGGAACTTTCATCAACCCTCCACCTAACCCTGAACCCCAACCACTCCAGCCCCCAACCCTAAACACCCCAAAACCCCAACCAAAACCCCAACACCCCTGCCCCGACCCCAAACCCCCGAACCCTAGTCCCAGACCCCTAAGCTCAAGGCCAACACTCTAACCACAACCCAAACCGCCCTCGCCCCAACACCAAACCCCAACACAAAACCCCCCCAAACCCAGCCCCCCCACACCCCTTAACCTTAACCCCAACGACCCAAACCCTAACCGCCCTAACCCTAAACGTGACCCAGAGCCTGAACCCTAAATCTCTAACCCCTCATGGCATCCTTTCACCGCTGAATACTACTCCATCCTATGGATGTACCACACACCACAAGGCGGCACAGTCCCACTTGGCACGACACCGGAGGACGTGACGCAAGACAAAGGATACTACCACATGACACAAAGGAGAGATCCGTAACGGCCGACTTCAGAAACTGCGTGGAAGCTGAAACTTCGCTTGGGCAGATGGGACCTGGACCTGAAGTATCTGACGATCTGAATCGTCTGTGAGAAAAACACTCAGTGCTGCGCTCGTCCATACGGGTGAAGGAGGGCAACCGAGTGAAGTAATCGGGGCAGCGACGAGAGTCCTAGACAAACGGGGCTGAGGGCCCGTCCGCGAAGCTCTGGGGAGCAACGTCGGACAGAGCAAAATTTAGCGTAGGCGCGAGCAACCGCGCACGGCCGCCCCGTGACTCGCAGACACGACAGCATTAGCGATTGGTCCCCGGGCTCCTGGCAGACTCAGGAATACAGCGCCAACGGAGCCGTCACGACATCTCCGACAACTCCCGCCTGTGTCGTTGCATCCGTAGGTGTCGGGGGCTGAAAAAGCAGAACGGGAGTATCGAGCGAGTTGGGGCCCGGGGTGGGGTGCTGACGTGTGCAAAGAGGGCCAGACGGAAGACTACGGTGGGTGGTGGAGGTGCGGACAGTGGCGTGGCAGGGGCACATAGGGGAGCCAGAATCCAACGACTACCCAGGGTCACGGAAGGCCCCAGACACTTCTATCCCAACCGGAGCAACCCTTGCGCATTCCACGGCCACATACAACCAAACGGCCCCTCACGCGTGGGACCGGGCCTGGGCCAGGAGTACCTCACGAGGGGACAAGTCCCGCCTCCCTTGACTGCACCAACAGGGTGAGGGCGTTTTTCTCCACCAAGCCGAGAGGCATGCGTGCACTCCCCGTCGGACAAGAGACGAACGACCGCAGCGAGAGGCGCTTCAGGGGCCGCTGAAAACATCTATTCATCGAGCCCGGGGGGACGTCGCCAAAAGGAAACCATAAACCGCTAACCCCCAAACCCTAACCCACTCGACCCCAACCGCCGACCCTTGACCCTGACCCTGATCCCTGACCCTGGCTCGGACCCGGAACCTAAACCTGGAACCTAAATCCTAACCCGAAACCCTCACCCCAACCCCAAGCCCTGACCCCAGCCCTAGGCCAGAACCCCAAAGCCAAAACCTAACCCTGAGCCCTGAACTTGACCCTGACCCTAAAACCTAACACTGAACCCTAACCCCCCCAACCCCCGCACTCTAACCACCCAACGCCCTGAACCCCTCCCCAACACCCCTAACCCAACCCGCTAACGCTAACCCCAACACCTCTAGCCCTAATCCCAACACCCAGCTCTAAGCCCAAGCCCAACCCCCAATCCTAAGCCCAGCAACCCTCACCCTAACCGCCCTAACCCTAACAATGACCCAAAGCCTGAACCCCAAAACCCTAACCCTAAAGGCCTAACCCTAAAACCCTGAGCCTACACCCTAAGCACCCGAGCCCGACGCCTGACCGCTGACCCCGACCCTCGACCCTGAATTCTGACCCTGCATCCTGACCCTAAGCCCTAACCCTAACCCCAACCGCAACCACCTAAGGCCAAACCGCCAAACCCCCTAACCCCAAGCTCAAACCCCGTAACCCTAAACCCAACCCCCGGAGCACTAACTCTAACCCTAACCCTAACCTCAACCCATAACCCCTAACCCTAGCCCTAGCCCTAAGCCCTAACCCTCAACCCTAAACCTAAAACGGAACTTTCATCAACCCTCCACCTAACCCTGAACCCCAACCACTCCAGCCCCCAACCCTAAACACCCCAAAACCCCAACCAAAACCCCAACACCCCTGCCCCGACCCCAAACCCCCGAACCCTAGTCCCAGACCCCTAAGCTCAAGGCCAACACTCTAACCACAACCCAAACCGCCCTCGCCCCAACACCAAACCCCAACACAAAACCCCCCCAAACCCAGCCCCCCCACACCCCTTAACCTTAACCCCAACGACCCAAACCCTAACCGCCCTAACCCTAAACGTGACCCAGAGCCTGAACCCTAAATCTCTAACCCCTCATGGCATCCTTTCACCGCTGAATACTACTCCATCCTATGGATGTACCACACACCACAAGGCGGCACAGTCCCACTTGGCACGACACCGGAGGACGTGACGCAAGACAAAGGATACTACCACATGACACAAAGGAGAGATCCGTAACGGCCGACTTCAGAAACCGCGTGGAAGCTGAAACTTCGCTTGGGCAGATGGGACCTGGACCTGAAGTATCTGACGATCTGAATCGTCTGTGAGAAAAACACTCAGTGCTGCGCTCGTCCATACGGGTGAAGGAGGGCAACCGAGTGAAGTAATCGGGGCAGCGACGAGAGTCCTAGACAAACGGGGCTGAGGGCCCGTCCGCGAAGCTCTGGGGAGCAACGTCGGACAGAGCAAAATTTAGCGTAGGCGCGAGCAACCGCGCACGGCCGCCCCGTGACTCGCAGACACGACAGCATTAGCGATTGGTCCCCGGGCTCCTGGCAGACTCAGGAATACAGCGCCAACGGAGCCGTCACGACATCTCCGACAACTCCCGCCTGTGTCGTTGCATCCGTAGGTGTCGGGGGCTGAAAAAGCAGAACGGGAGTATCAAGCGAGTTGGGGCCCGGGGTGGGGTGCTGACGTGTGCAAAGAGGGCCAGACGGAAGACTACGGTGGGTGGTGGAGGTGCGGACAGTGGCGTGGCAGGGGCACATAGGGGAGCCAGAATCCAACGACTACCCAGGGTCACGGAAGGCCCCAGACACTTCTATCCCAACCGGAGCAACCCTTGCGCATTCCACGGCCACATACAACCAAACGGCCCCTCACGCGTGGGACCGGGCCTGGGCCAGGAGTACCTCACGAGGGGACAAGTCCCGCCTCCCTTGACTGCACCAACAGGGTGAGGGCGTTTTTGTCCACCAAGCCGAGAGGCATGCGTGCACTCCCCGTCGGAAAAGAGACGAACGACCGCAGCGAGAGGCGCTTCAGGGGCCGCTGAAAACATCTATTCATCGAGCCCGGGGGGACGTCGCCAAAAGGAAACCATAAACCGCTAACCCCCAAACCCTAAAACACTCGACCCCAACCGCCGACCCTTGACCCTGACCCTGATCCCTGACCCTGGCTCGGACCCGGAACCTAAACCTGGAACCTAAATCCTAACCCGAAACCCTCACCCCAACCCCAAGCCCTGACCCCAGCCCTAGGCCCGAACCCCAAAGCCAAAACCTAACCCTAAGCCCTGAACTTGACCCTGACCCTAAAACCTAACACTGAACCCTAACCCCCCCAACCCCCGCACTCTAACCACCCAACGCCCTGAAGCCCTCCCCAACACCCCTAACCCAACCCGCTAACGCTAACCCCAACACCTCTAGCCCTAATCCCAACCCCCAGCTCTAAGCCCAAGCCCAACCCCCAATGCTAAGCCCAGCAACCCTCACCCTAACCGCCCTAACCCTAACAATGACCCAAAGCCTGAACTCCAAAACCCTAACCCTAAAGGCGTAACCCTAAAACCCTGAGCCTACACCCTAAGCACCCGAGCCCGACGCCTGACCGCTGACCCCGACCCTCGACCCTGAATTCTGACCCTGCATCCTGACCCTAAGCCCTAACCCTAACCCCAACCCCAACCCCCTAAGGCCAAACCGCCAAACCCCCTAACCCCAAGCTCAAACCCCGTAACCCTAAACCCAACCCCCGGAGCACTAACTCTAACCCTAACCCTAACCTCAACCCATAACCCCTAACCCTAGCCCTAGCCCTAAGCCCTAACCCTCAACCCTAAACCTAAAACGGAACTTTCACCAACCCTCCACCTAACCCTGAACCCCAACCACTCCAGCCCCCAACCCTAAACACCCCAAACCCCAACCAAAACCCCAACACCCCTGCCCCGACCCCAAACCCCCGAACCCTAGCCCCAGACCCCTAAGCTCAAGGCCAACACCCTAACCACAACCCAAACCGCCCTCGCCCTCGCCCCAACACCAAACCCCCAACACAAAACCCCCCCAAACCCAGCCCCCCCACACCCCTTAACCTTAACCCCAACGACCCAAACCCTAACCGCCCTAACCCTAAACGTGACCCAGAGCCTGAACCCTAAATCTCTAACCCCTCATGGCATCCTTTCACCGCTGAATACTACTCCATCCTATGGATGTACCACACACCACAAGGCGGCACAGTCCCACTTGGCACGACACCGGAGGACGTGACGCAAGACAAAGGATACTACCACATGACACAAAGGAGAGATCCGTAACGGCCGACTTCAGAAACTGCGTGGAAGCTGAAACTTCGCTTGGGCAGATGGGACCTGGACCTGAAGTATCTGACGATCTGAATCGTCTGTGAGAAAAACACTCAGTGCTGCGCTCGTCCATACGGGTGAAGGAGGGCAACCGAGTGAAGTAATCGGGGCAGCGACGAGAGTCCTAGACAAACGGGGCTGAGGGCCCGTCCGCGAAGCTCTGGGGAGCAACGTCGGACAGAGCAAAATTTAGCGTAGGCGCGAGCAACCGCGCACGGCCGCCCCGTGACTCGCAGACACGACAGCATTAGCGATTGGTCCCCGGGCTCCTGGCAGACTCAGGAATACAGCGCCAACGGAGCCGTCACGACATCTCCGACAACTCCCGCCTGTGTCGTTGCATCCGTAGGTGTCGGGGGCTGAAAAAGCAGAACGGGAGTATCAAGCGAGTTGGGGCCCGGGGTGGGGTGCTGACGTGTGCAAAGAGGGCCAGACGGAAGACTACGGTGGGTGGTGGAGGTGCGGACAGTGGCGTGGCAGAGGCACATAGGGGAGCCAGAATCCAACGACTACCCAGGGTCACGGAAGGCCCCAGACACTTCTATCCCAACCGGAGCAACCCTTGCGCATTCCACGGCCACATACAACCAAACGGCCCCTCACGCGTGGGACCGGGCCTGGGCCAGGAGTACCTCACGAGGGGACAAGTCCCGCCTCCCTTGACTGCACCAACAGGGTGAGGGCGTTTTTGTCCACCAAGCCGAGAGGCATGCGTGCACTCCCCCGTCGGACAAGAGACGAACGACCGCAGCGAGAGGCGCTTCAGGGGCCGCTGAAAACAGCTATTCATCGAGCCCGTGGGGAAGTCACCAAAAGGAAACCATAAACCGCTAACCCCCAAACCCTAACCCACTCGACCCCAACCGCCGACCCTTTACCCTAACTCTGAACCCTGACCCTGGCTCGGACCCGGAACCTAAACCTGGAAACTAAATCCTAACCCGAAACCCTCACCCCAACCCCAAGCCCTGACCCCAGCCCTAGGCCTGAACCCCAAAGCCAAAACCTAACCCTAAGCCCTGAACTTGACCCTGACCCTAAAACCTAACACTGAACCCTAACCCCCCCAACCCCCGCACTCTAACCACCCAACGCCCTAAACCCCTCCCCAACACCGCAAACCTAACCCGCTAACGCTAACCCCAACACTTCTAGCCCTAATTCCAACCCCCAGCTCTAAGCCCAAGCCCAACCCCCAATGCTAAGCCCAGCAACCCTCACCCTAACCGCCCTAACCCTAACAATGACCCAAAGCCTGACCCCCAAAACCCTAACCCTAAAGGCCTAACCCTAAAACCCTGAGCCTACACCCTAAGCACCCGAGCCCGACGCCTGACCGCTGACCCCGACCCTCGACCCAGAATTCTGACCCTGCATCCTGACCCTAAGCCCTAACCCTAACCCCAACCCCAACCCCCTAAGGCCAAACCGCCAAACCCCCTAACCCCAAGCTCAAACCCCGTAACCCTAAACCCAACCCCCGGAGCACTAACTCTAACCCTAACCCTAACCTCAACCCATAACCCCTAACCCTAGCCCTAGCCCTAAGCCCTAACCCTCAACCCTAAACCTAAAACGGAACTTTCATCAACCCTCCACCTAACCCTGAACCCCAACCACTCCAGCCCCCAACCCTAAACACCCCAAAACCCCAACCAAAACCCCAACACCCCTGCCCCGACCCCAAACCCCCGAACCCTAGCCCCAGACCCCTAAGCTCAAGGCCAACACCCTAACCACAACCCAAACCGCCCTTGCCCCAACACCAAACCCCCCCAAACCCAGCCCCACCCACACCCCTTAGCCTTAACCCCAACGACCCAAACCCTAACCGCCCTAACCCTAAACGTGACCCAGAGCCTGAACCCTAAATCTCTAACCCCTCATGGCATCCTTTCACCGCTGAATACTACTCCATCCTATGGATGTACCACACACCACAAGGCGGCACAGTCCCACTTGGCACGACACCGGAGGACGTGACGCAAGACAAAGGATACTACCACATGACACAAAGGAGAGATCCGTAACGGCCGACTTCAGAAACTGCGTGGAAGCTGAAACTTCGCTTGGGCAGATGGGACCTGGACCTGAAGTATCTGACGATCTGAATCGTCTGTGAGAAAAACACTCAGTGCTGCGCTCGTCCATACGGGTGAAGGAGGGCAACCGAGTGAAGTAATCGGGGCAGCGACGAGAGTCCTAGACAAACGGGGCTGAGGGCCCGTCCGCGAAGCTCTGGGGAGCAACGTCGGACAGAGCAAAATTTAGCGTAGGCGCGAGCAACCGCGCACGGCCGCCCCGTGACTCGCAGACACGACAGCATTAGCGATTGGTCCCCGGGCTCCTGGCAGACTCAGGAATACAGCGCCAACGGAGCCGTCACGACATCTCCGACAACTCCCGCCTGTGTCGTTGCATCCGTAGGTGTCGGGGGCTGAAAAAGCAGAACAGGAGTATCAAGCGAGTTGGGGCCCGGGGTGGGGTGCTGACGTGTGCAAAGAGGGCCAGACGGAAGACTACGGTGGGTGGTGGAGGTGCGGACAGTGGCGTGGCAGAGGCACATAGGGGAGCCAGAATCCAACGACTACCCAGGGTCACGGAAGGCCCCAGACACTTCTATCCCAACCGGAGCAACCCTTGCGCATTCCACGGCCACATACAATACTATCTCTCTATGCGCGTGGGACCGGGCCTGGGCCAGGAGTACCTCACGAGGGGACAAGTCCCGCCTCCCTTGACTGCACCAACAGGGTGAGGGCGTTTTTGTCCACCAAGCCGAGAGGCATGCGTGCACTCCCCGTCGGACAAGAGACGAACGACCGCAGCGAGAGGCGCTTCAGGGGCCGCTGAAAACATCTATTCATCGAGCCCGGGGGGACGTCGCCAAAAGGAAACCATAAACCGCTAACCCCCAAACCCTAACCCACTCGACCCCAACCGCCGACCCTTGACCCTGACCCTGATCCCTGACCCTGGCTCGGACCCGGAACCTAAACCTGGAACCTAAATCCTAACCCGAAACCCTCACCCCAACCCCAAGCCCTGACCCCAGCCCTAGGCCCGAACCCCAAAGCCAAAACCTAACCCTAAGCCCTGAACTTGACCCTGACCCTAAAACCTAACACTGAACCCTAACCCCCCCAACCCCCGCACTCTAACCACCCAACGCCCTGAACCCCTCCCCAACACCCCTAACCCAACCCGCTAACGCTAACCCCAACACCTCTAGCCCTAATCCCAACACCCAGCTCTAAGCCCAAGCCCAACCCCCAATGCTAAGCCCAACAACCCTCACCCTAACCGCCCTAACCCTAACAATGACCCAAAGCCTGAACCCCAAAACCCTAACCCTAAAGGCCTAACCCTAAAACCCTGAGCCTACACCCTAAGCACCCGAGCCCGACGCCTGACCGCTGACCCCGACCCTCGACCCTGAATTCTGACCCTGCATCCTGACCCTAAGCCCTAACCCTAACCCCAACCCCAACCCCCTAAGGCCAAACCGCCAAACCCCCTAACCCCAAGCTCAACCCCCGTAACCCTAAACCCAACCCCCGGAGCACTAACTCTAACCCTAACCCTAACCTCAACCCATAACCCCTAACCGTAGCCCTAGCCCTAAGCCCTAACCCTCAACCCTAAACCTAAAACGGAACTTTCATCAACCCTCCACCTAACCCCGAACCCCAACCACTCCAGCCCCCAACCCTAAACACCCCAAAACCCCAACCAAAACCCCAACACCCCTGCCCCGACCCCAAACCCCCGAACCCTAGCCCCAGACCCCTAAGCTCAAGGCCAACACCCTAACCACAACCGAAACCGCCCTCGCCCCAACACCAAACCCCCAACACAAAACCCCCCCAAACCCAGCCCCCCCCACACCCCTTAACCTTAACCCCAACGACCCAAACCCTAACCGCCCTAACCCTAAACGTGACCCAGAGCCTGAACCCTAAATCTCTAACCCCTCATGGCATCCTTTCACCGCTGAATACTACTCCATCCTATGGATGTACCACACACCACAAGGCGGCACAGTCCCACTTGGCACGACACCGGAGGACGTGACGCAAGACAAAGGATACTACCACATGACACAAAGGAGAGATCCGTAACGGCCGACTTCAGAAACTGCGTGGAAGCTGAAACTTCGCTTGGGCAGATGGGACCTGGACCTGAAGTATCTGACGATCTGAATCGTCTGTGAGAAAAACACTCAGTGCTGCGCTCGTCCATACGGGTGAAGGAGGGCAACCGAGTGAAGTAATCGGGGCAGCGACGAGAGTCCTAGACAAACGGGGCTGAGGGCCCGTCCGCGAAGCTCTGGGGAGCAACGTCGGACAGAGCAAAATTTAGCGTAGGCGCGAGCAACCGCGCACGGCCGCCCCGTGACTCGCAGACACGACAGCATTAGCGATTGGTCCCCGGGCTCCTGGCAGACTCAGGAATACAGCGCCAACGGAGCCGTCACGACATCTCCGACAACTCCCGCCTGTGTCGTTGCATCCGTAGGTGTCGGGGGCTGAAAAAGCAGAACGGGAGTATCGAGCGAGTTGGGGCCCGGGGTGGGGTGCTGACGTGTGCAAAGAGGGCCAGACGGAAGACTACGGTGGGTGGTGGAGGTGCGGACAGTGGCGTGGCAGGGGCACATAGGGGAGCCAGAATCCAACGACTACCCAGGGTCACGGAAGGCCCCAGACACTTCTATCCCAACCGGAGCAACCCTTGCGCATTCCACGGCCACATACAACCAAACGGCCCCTCACGCGTGGGACCGGGCCTGGGCCAGGAGTACCTCACGAGGGGACAAGTCCCGCCTCCCTTGACTGCACCAACAGGGTGAGGGCGTTTTTGTCCACCAAGCCGAGAGGCATGCGTGCACTCCCCGTCGGACAAGAGACGAACGACCGCAGCGAGAGGCGCTTCAGGGGCCGCTGAAAACATCTATTCATCGAGCCCGGGGGGACGTCGCCAAAAGGAAACCATAAACCGCTAACCCCCAAACCCTAACCCACTCGACCCCAACCGCCGACCCTTGACCCTGACCCTGATCCCTGACCCTGGCTCGGACCCGGAACCTAAACCTGGAACCTAAATCCTAACCCGAAACCCTCACCCCAACCCCAAGCCCTGACCCCAGCCCTAGGCCCGAACCCCAAAGCCAAAACCTAACCCTGAGCCCTGAACTTGACCCTGACCCTAAAACCTAACACTGAACCCTAACCCCCCCAACCCCCGCACTCTAACCACCCAACGCCCTGAACCCCTCCCCAACACCCCTAACCCAACCCGCTAACGCTAACCCCAACACCTCTAGCCCTAATCCCAACACCCAGCTCTAAGCCCAAGCCCAACCCCCAATCCTAAGCCCAGCAACCCTCACCCTAACCGCCCTAACCCTAACAATGACCCAAAGCCTGAACCCCAAAACCCTAACCCTAAAGGCCTAACCCTAAAACCCTGAGCCTACACCCTAAGCACCCGAGCCCGACGCCTGACCGCTGACCCCGACCCTCGACCCTGAATTCTGACCCTGCATCCTGACCCTAAGCCCTAACCCTAACCCCAACCGCAACCACCTAAGGCCAAACCGCCAAACCCCCTAACCCCAAGCTCAAACCCCGTAACCCTAAACCCAACCCCCGGAGCACTAACTCTAACCCTAACCCTAACCTCAACCCATAACCCCTAACCCTAGCCCTAGCCCTAAGCCCTAACCCTCAACCCTAAACCTAAAACGGAACTTTCACCAACCCTCCACCTAACCCTGAACCCCAACCACTCCAGCCCCCAACCCTAAACACCCCAAAACCCCAACCAAAACCCCAACACCCCTGCCCCGACCCCAAACCCCCGAACCCTAGTCCCAGACCCCTAAGCTCAAGGCCAACACTCTAACCACAACCCAAACCGCCCTCGCCCCAACACCAAACCCCAACACAAAACCCCCCCAAACCCAGCCCCCCCACACCCCTTAACCTTAACCCCAACGACCCAAACCCTAACCGCCCTAACCCTAAACGTGACCCAGAGCCTGAACCCTAAATCTCTAACCCCTCATGGCATCCTTTCACCGCTGAATACTACTCCATCCTATGGATGTACCACACACCACAAGGCGGCACAGTCCCACTTGGCACGACACCGGAGGACGTGACGCAAGACAAAGGATACTACCACATGACACAAAGGAGAGATCCGTAACGGCCGACTTCAGAAACTGCGTGGAAGCTGAAACTTCGCTTGGGCAGATGGGACCTGGACCTGAAGTATCTGACGATCTGAATCGTCTGTGAGAAAAACACTCAGTGCTGCGCTCGTCCATACGGGTGAAGGAGGGCAACCGAGTGAAGTAATCGGGGCAGCGACGAGAGTCCTAGACAAACGGGGCTGAGGGCCCGTCCGCGAAGCTCTGGGGAGCAACGTCGGACAGAGCAAAATTTAGCGTAGGCGCGAGCAACCGCGCACGGCCGCCCCGTGACTCGCAGACACGACAGCATTAGCGATTGGTCCCCGGGCTCCTGGCAGACTCAGGAATACAGCGCCAACGGAGCCGTCACGACATCTCCGACAACTCCCGCCTGTGTCGTTGCATCCGTAGGTGTCGGGGGCTGAAAAAGCAGAACGGGAGTATCGAGCGAGTTGGGGCCCGGGGTGGGGTGCTGACGTGTGCAAAGAGGGCCAGACGGAAGACTACGGTGGGTGGTGGAGGTGCGGACAGTGGCGTGGCAGGGGCACATAGGGGAGCCAGAATCCAACGACTACCCAGGGTCACGGAAGGCCCCAGACACTTCTATCCCAACCGGAGCAACCCTTGCGCATTCCACGGCCACATACAACCAAACGGCCCCTCACGCGTGGGACCGGGCCTGGGCCAGGAGTACCTCACGAGGGGACAAGTCCCGCCTCCCTTGACTGCACCAACAGGGTGAGGGCGTTTTTCTCCACCAAGCCGAGAGGCATGCGTGCACTCCCCGTCGGACAAGAGACGAACGACCGCAGCGAGAGGCGCTTCAGGGGCCGCTGAAAACATCTATTCATCGAGCCCGGGGGGACGTCGCCAAAAGGAAACCATAAACCGCTAACCCCCAAACCCTAACCCACTCGACCCCAACCGCCGACCCTTGACCCTGACCCTGATCCCTGACCCTGGCTCGGACCCGGAACCTAAACCTGGAACCTAAATCCTAACCCGAAACCCTCACCCCAACCCCAAGCCCTGACCCCAGCCCTAGGCCCGAACCCCAAAGCCAAAACCTAACCCTAAGCCCTGAACTTGACCCTGACCCTAAAACCTAACACTGAACCCTAACCCCCCCAACCCCCGCACTCTAACCACCCAACGCCCTGAACCCCTCCCCAACACCCCTAACCCAACCCGCTAACGCTAACCCCAACACCTCTAGCCCTAATCCCAACACCCAGCTCTAAGCCCAAGCCCAACCCCCAATCCTAAGCCCAGCAACCCTCACCCTAACCGCCCTAACCCTAACAATGACCCAAAGCCTGAACCCCAAAACCCTAACCCTAAAGGCCTAACCCTAAAACCCTGAGCCTACACCCTAAGCACCCGAGCCCGACGCCTGACCGCTGACCCCGACCCTCGACCCTGAATTCTGACCCTGCATCCTGACCCTAAGCCCTAACCCTAACCCCAACCGCAACCCCCTAAGGCCAAACCGCCAAACCCCCTAACCCCAAGCTCAAACCCCGTAACCCTAAACCCAACCCCCGGAGCACTAACTCTAACCCTAACCCTAACCTCAACCCATAACCCCTAACCCTAGCCCTAGCCCTAAGCCCTAACCCTCAACCCTAAACCTAAAACGGAACTTTCATCAACCCTCCACCTAACCCTGAACCCCAACCACTCCAGCCCCCAACCCTAAACACCCCAAAACCCCAACCAAAACCCCAACACCCCTGCCCCGACCCCAAACCCCCGAACCCTAGCCCCAGACCCCTAAGCTCAAGGCCAACACCCTAACCACAACCCAAACCGCCCTCGCCCCAACACCAAACCCCCAACACAAAACCCCCCCAAACCCAGCCCCCCCCACACCCCTTAACCTTAACCCCAACGACCCAAACCCTAACCGCCCTAACCCTAAACGTGACCCAGAGCCTGAACCCT
The DNA here is from genome assembly GCF_030014295.1 of Loxodonta africana. Taxonomy (NCBI): domain Eukaryota; kingdom Metazoa; phylum Chordata; class Mammalia; order Proboscidea; family Elephantidae; genus Loxodonta; species Loxodonta africana. The sequence continues at coordinate 83,498 of NW_026975243.1, read as the reverse complement.
AAATCTCTAACCCCTCATGGCATCCTTTCACCGCTGAATACTACTCCATCCTATGGATGTACCACACACCACAAGGCGGCACAGTCCCACTTGGCACGACACCGGAGGACGTGACGCAAGACAAAGGATACTACCACATGACACAAAGGAGAGATCCGTAACGGCCGACTTCAGAAACTGCGTGGAAGCTGAAACTTCGCTTGGGCAGATGGGACCTGGACCTGAAGTATCTGACGATCTGAATCGTCTGTGAGAAAAACACTCAGTGCTGCGCTCGTCCATACGGGTGAAGGAGGGCAACCGAGTGAAGTAATCGGGGCAGCGACGAGAGTCCTAGACAAACGGGGCTGAGGGCCCGTCCGCGAAGCTCTGGGGAGCAACGTCGGACAGAGCAAAATTTAGCGTAGGCGCGAGCAACCGTGCACGGCCGCCCCGTGACTCGCAGACACGACAGCATTAGCGATTGGTCCCCGGGCTCCTGGCAGACTCAGGAATACAGCGCCAACGGAGCCGTCACGACATCTCCGACAACTCCCGCCTGTGTCGTTGCATCCGTAGGTGTCGGGGGCTGAAAAAACAGAACGGGAGTATCAAGCGAGTTGGGGCCCGGAGTGGGGTGCTGACGTGTGCAAAGAGGGCCAGACGGAAGACTACGGTGGGTGGTGGAGGTGCGGACAGTGGCGTGGCAGAGGCACATAGGGGAGCCAGAATCCAACGACTACCCAGGGTCACGGAAGGCCCCAGACACTTCTATCCCAACCGGAGCAACCCTTGCGCATTCCACGGCCACATACAACCGAACGGCCCCTCACGCGTGGGACCGGGCCTGGGCCAGGAGTACCTCACGAGGGGACAAGTCCCGCCTCCCTTGACTGCACCAACAGGGTGAGGGCGTTTTTGTCCACCAAGCCGAGAGGCATGCGTGCACTCCCCGTCGGACAAGAGACGAACGACCGCAGCGAGAGGCGCTTCAGGGGCCGCTGAAAACATCTATTCATCGAGCCCGGGGGGACGTCGCCAAAAGGAAACCATAAACCGCTAACTCCCAAACCCTAACCCACTCGACCCCAACCGCCGACCCTTGACCCTGACCCTGATCCCTGACCCTGGCTCCGACCCGGAACCTAAACCTAGAACCTAAATCCTAACCCAAAACCCTCACCCCAACCCCAAGCCCTGACCCCAGCCCTAGGCCCGAACCCCAAAGACAAAACCTAACCCTAAGCCCTGAACTTGACCCTGACCCTAAAACCTAACACTGAACCCTAACCCCCCCAACCCCCGCACTCTAACCACCCAACGCACTGAACGCCTCCCCAACACCCCTAACCCAACCCGCTAACGCTAACCCCAACACCTCTAGCCCTAATCCCAACACCCAGCTCTAAGCCCAAGCCCAACCCCCAATCCTAAGCCCAGCAATCCTCACCCTAACCGCCCTAACCCTAACAATGACCCAAAGCCTGAACCCCAAAACCCTAACCCTAAAGGCCTAACCCTAAAACCCTGAGCCTACACCCTAAGCACCCGAGCCCGACGCCTGACCGCTGACCCCGACCCTCGACCCTGAATTCTGACCCTGCATCCTGACCCTAAGCCCTAACCCTAACCCCAACCCCAACCCCCTAAGGCCAAACCGCCAAACCCCCTAACCCCAAGCTCAAACCCCGTAACCCTAAACCCAACCCCCGGAGCACTAACTCTAACCCTAACCCTAACCTCAACCCATAACCCCTAACCCTAGCCCTAGCCCTAAGCCCTAACCCTCAACCCTAAACCTAAAACGGAACTTTCATCAACCCTCCACCTAACCCTGAACCCCAACCACTCCAGCCCCCAACCCTAAACACCCCAAAACCCCAACCAAAACCCCAACACCCCTGCCCCGACCCCAAACCCCCGAACCCTAGCCCCAGACCCCTAAGCTCAAGGCCAACACTCTAACCACAACCCAAACCGCCCTCGCCCCAACACCAAACCCCAACACAAAACCCCCCCAAACCCAGCCCCCCCCACACCCCTTAACCTTAACCCCAACGACCCAAACCCTAACCGCCCTAACCCTAAACGTGACCCAGAGCCTGAACCCTAAATCTCTAACCCCTCATGGCATCCTTTCACCGCTGAATACTACTCCATCCTATGGATGTACCACACACCACAAGGCGGCACAGTCCCACTTGGCACGACACCGGAGGACGTGACGCAAGACAAAGGATACTACCACATGACACAAAGGAGAGATCCGTAACGGCCGACTTCAGAAACTGCGTGGAAGCTGAAACTTCGCTTGGGCAGATGGGACCTGGACCTGAAGTATCTGACGATCTGAATCGTCTGTGAGAAAAACACTCAGTGCTGCGCTCGTCCATACGGGTGAAGGAGGGCAACCGAGTGAAGTAATCGGGGCAGCGACGAGAGTCCTAGACAAACGGGGCTGAGGGCCCGTCCGCGAAGCTCTGGGGAGCAACGTCGGACAGAGCAAAATTTAGCGTAGGCGCGAGCAACCGCGCACGGCCGCCCCGTGACTCGCAGACACGACAGCATTAGCGATTGGTCCCCGGGCTCCTGGCAGACTCAGGAATACAGCGCCAACGGAGCCGTCACGACATCTCCGACAACTCCCGCCTGTGTCGTTGCATCCGTAGGTGTCGGGGGCTGAAAAAGCAGAACGGGAGTATCAAGCGAGTTGGGGCCCGGGGTGGGGTGCTGACGTGTGCAAAGAGGGCCAGACGGAAGACTACGGTGGGTGGTGGAGGTGCGGACAGTGGCGTGGCAGAGGCACATAGGGGAGCCAGAATCCAACGACTACCCAGGGTCACGGAAGGCCCCAGACACTTCTATCCCAACCGGAGCAACCCTTGCGCATTCCACGGCCACATACAACCAAACGGCCCCTCACGCGTGGGACCGGGCCTGGGCCAGGAGTACCTCACGAGGGGACAAGTCCCGCCTCCCTTGACTGCACCAACAGGGTGAGGGCGTTTTTGTCCACCAAGCCGAGAGGCATGCGTGCACTCCCCGTCGGACAAGAGACGAACGACCGCAGCGAGAGGCCCTTCAGGGGCCGCTGAAAACATCTATTCATCGAGCCCGGGGGGACGTCGCCAAAAGGAAACCATAAACCGCTAACCCCCAAACCCTAACCCACTCGACCCCAACCGCCGACCCTTGACCCTGACCCTGATCCCTGACCCTGGCTCGGACCCGGAACCTAAACCTAGAACCTAAATCCTAACCCAAAACCCTCACCCCAACCCCAAGCCCTGACCCCAGCCCTAGGCCCGAACCCCAAAGACAAAACCTAACCCTAAGCCCTGAACTTGACCCTGACCCTAAAACCTAACACTGAACCCTAACCCCCCCAACCCCCGCACTCTAACCACCCAACGCCCTAAACCCCTCCCCAACACCGCAAACCTAACCCGCTAACGCTCACCCCAACACCTCTAGCCCTAATCCCAACACCCAGCTCTAAGCCCAAGCCCAACCCCCAATGCTAAGCCCAGCAACCCTCACCCTAACCGCCCTAACCCTAACAATGACCAAAAGCCTGACCCCCAACACCCTAACCCTAAAGGCCTAACCCTAAAACCCTGAGCCTACACCCTAAGCACCCGAGCCCGACGCCTGACCGCTGACCCCGACCCTCGACCCAGAATTCTGAACCTGCATCCTGACACTAAGCCCTAACCATAACCCCAACCCCAACCCCCTAAGGCCAAACCGCCAAACCCCCTAACCCCAAGCTCAAACCCCGTAACCCTAAACCCAACCCCCGGAGCACTAACTCTAACCCTAACCCTAACCTCAACCCATAACCCCTAACCCTAGCCCTAGCCCTAAGCCCTAACCCTCAACCCTAAACCTAAAACGGAACTTTCATCAACCCTCCACCTAACCCTGAACCCCAACCACTCCAGCCCCCAACCCTAAACACCCCAAAACCCCAACCAAAACCCCAACACCCCTGCCCCGACCCCAAACCCCCGAACCCTAGCCCCAGACCCCTAAGCTCAAGGCCAACACCCTAACCACAACCCAAACCGCCCTTGCCCCAACACCAAACCCCCCCAAACCCAGCCCCCCCCACACCCCTTAGCCTTAACCCCAACGACCCAAACCCTAACCGCCCTAACCCTAAACGTGACCCAGAGCCTGAACCCTAAATCTCTAACCCCTCATGGCATCCTTTCACCGCTGAATACTACTCCATCCTATGGATGTACCACACACCACAAGGCGGCACAGTCCCACTTGGCACGACACCGGAGGACGTGACGCAAGACAAAGGATACTACCACATGACACAAAGGAGAGATCCGTAACGGCCGACTTCAGAAACTGCGTGGAAGCTGAAACTTCGCTTGGGCAGATGGGACCTGGACCTGAAGTATCTGACGATCTGAATCGTCTGTGAGAAAAACACTCAGTGCTGCGCTCGTCCATACGGGTGAAGGAGGGCAACCGAGTGAAGTAATCGGGGCAGCGACGAGAGTCCTAGACAAACGGGGCTGAGGGCCCGTCCGCGAAGCTCTGGGGAGCAACGTCGGACAGAGCAAAATTTAGCGTAGGCGCGAGCAACCGCGCACGGCCGCCCCGTGACTCGCAGACACGACAGCATTAGCGATTGGTCCCCGGGCTCCTGGCAGACTCAGGAATACAGCGCCAACGGAGCCGTCACGACATCTCCGACAACTCCCGCCTGTGTCGTTGCATCCGTAGGTGTCGGGGGCTGAAAAAGCAGAACGGGAGTATCAAGCGAGTTGGGGCCCGGGGTGGGGTGCTGACGTGTGCAAAGAGGGCCAGACGGAAGACTACGGTGGGTGGTGGAGGTGCGGACAGTGGCGTGGCAGAGGCACATAGGGGAGCCAGAATCCAACGACTACCCAGGGTCACGGAAGGCCCCAGACACTTCTATCCCAACCGGAGCAACCCTTGCGCATTCCACGGCCACATACAACCAAACGGCCCCTCACGCGTGGGACCGGGCCTGGGCCAGGAGTACCTCACGAGGGGACAAGTCCCGCCTCCCTTGACTGCACCAACAGGGTGAGGGCGTTTTTGTCCACCAAGCCGAGAGGCATGCGTGCACTCCCCCATCGGACAAGAGACGAACGACCGCAGCGAGAGGCGCTTCAGGGGCCACTGAAAACATCTATTCATCGAGCCCGGGGGGACGTCGCCAAAAGGAAACCATAAACCGCTAACCCCCAAACCCTAACCCACTCGACCCCAACCGCCGACCCTTGACCCTGACCCTGATCCCTGACCCTGGCTCGGACCCGGAACCTAAACCTGGAACCTAAATCCTAACCCGAAACCCTCACCCCAACCCCAAGCCCTGACCCCAGCCCTAGGCCCGAACCCCAAAGCCAAAACCTAACCCTAAGCCCTGAACTTGACCCTGACCCTAAAACCTAACACTGAACCCTAACCCCCCCAACCCCCGCACTCTAACCACCCAACGCCCTGAACCCCTCCCCAACACCCCTAACCCAACCCGCTAACGCTAACCCCAACACCTCTAGCCCTAATCCCAACACCCAGCTCTAAGCCCAAGCCCAACCCCCAATCCTAAGCCCAGCAACCCTCACCCTAACCGCCCTAACCCTAACAATGACCCAAAGCCTGAACCCCAAAACCCTAACCCTAAAGGCCTAACCCTAAAACCCTGAGCCTACACCCTAAGCACCCGAGCCCGACGCCTGACCGCTGACCCCGACCCTCGACCCTGAATTCTGACCCTGCATCCTGACCCTAAGCCCTAACCCTAACCCCAACCCCAACCCCCTAAGGCCAAACCGCCAAACCCCCTAACCCCAAGCTCAAACCCCGTAACCCTAAACCCAACCCCCGGAGCACTAACTCTAACCCTAACCCTAACCTCAACCCATAACCCCTAACCCTAGCCCTAGCCCTAAGCCCTAACCCTCAACCCTAAACCTAAAACGGAACTTTCATCAACCCTCCACCTAACCCTGAACCCCAACCACTCCAGCCCCCAACCCTAAACACCCCAAAACCCCAACCAAAACCCCAACACCCCTGCCCCGACCCCAAACCCCCGAACCCTAGCCCCAGACCCCTAAGCTCAAGGCCAACACCCTAACCACAACCCAAACCGCCCTCGCCCCAACACCAAACCCCCAACACAAAACCCCCCCAAACCCAGCCCCCCCCACACCCCTTAACCTTAACCCCAACGACCCAAACCCTAACCGCCCTAACCCTAAACGTGACCCAGAGCCTGAACCCTAAATCTCTAACCCCTCATGGCATCCTTTCACCGCTGAATACTACTCCATCCTATGGATGTACCACACACCACAAGGCGGCACAGTCCCACTTGGCACGACACCGGAGGACGTGACGCAAGACAAAGGATACTACCACATGACACAAAGGAGAGATCCGTAACGGCCGACTTCAGAAACTGCGTGGAAGCTGAAACTTCGCTTGGGCAGATGGGACCTGGACCTGAAGTATCTGACGATCTGAATCGTCTGTGAGAAAAACACTCAGTGCTGCGCTCGTCCATACGGGTGAAGGAGGGCAACCGAGTGAAGTAATCGGGGCAGCGACGAGAGTCCTAGACAAACGGGGCTGAGGGCCCGTCCGCGAAGCTCTGGGGAGCAACGTCGGACAGAGCAAAATTTAGCGTAGGCGCGAGCAACCGCGCACGGCCGCCCCGTGACTCGCAGACACGACAGCATTAGCGATTGGTCCCCGGGCTCCTGGCAGACTCAGGAATACAGCGCCAACGGAGCCGTCACGACATCTCCGACAACTCCCGCCTGTGTCGTTGCATCCGTAGGTGTCGGGGGCTGAAAAAACAGAACGGGAGTATCAAGCGAGTTGGGGCCCGGAGTGGGGTGCTGACGTGTGCAAAGAGGGCCAGACGGAAGACTACGGTGGGTGGTGGAGGTGCGGACAGTGGCGTGGCAGAGGCACATAGGGGAGCCAGAATCCAACGACTACCCAGGGTCACGGAAGGCCCCAGACACTTCTATCCCAACCGGAGCAACCCTTGCGCATTCCACGGCCACATACAACCAAACGGCCCCTCACGCGTGGGACCGGGCCTGGGCCAGGAGTACCTCACGAGGGGACAAGTCCCGCCTCCCTTGACTGCACCAACAGGGTGAGGGCGTTTTTGTCCACCAAGCCGAGAGGCATGCGTGCACTCCCCGTCGGACAAGAGACGAACGACCGCAGCGAGAGGCGCTTCAGGGGCCGCTGAAAACATCTATTCATCGAGCCCGGGGGGACGTCGCCAAAAGGAAACCATAAACCGCTAACTCCCAAACCCTAACCCACTCGACCCCAACCGCCGACCCTTGACCCTGACCCTGATCCCTGACCCTGGCTCGGACCCGGAACCTAAACCTAGAACCTAAATCCTAACCCAAAACCCTCACCCCAACCCCAAGCCCTGACCCCAGCCCTAGGCCCGAACCCCAAAGACAAAACCTAACTCTAAGCCCTGAACTTGACCCTGACCCTAAAACCTAACACTGAACCCTAACCCCCCCAACCCCCGCACTCTAACCACCCAACGCACTGAACGCCTCCCCAACACCCCTAACCCAACCCGCTAACGCTAACCCCAACACCTCTAGCCCTAATCCCAACACCCAGCTCTAAGCCCAAGCCCAACCCCCAATCCTAAGCCCAGCAATCCTCACCCTAACCGCCCTAACCCTAACAATGACCCAAAGCCTGAACCCCAAAACCCTAACCCTAAAGGCCTAACCCTAAAACCCTGAGCCTACACCCTAAGCACCCGAGCCCGACGCCTGACCGCTGACCCCGACCCTCGACCCTGAATTCTGACCCTGCATCCTGACCCTAAGCCCTAACCCTAACCCCAACCCCAACCCCCTAAGGCCAAACCGCCAAACCCCCTAACCCCAAGCTCAAACCCCGTAACCCTAAACCCAACCCCCGGAGCACTAACTCTAACCCTAACCCTAACCTCAACCCATAACCCCTAACCCTAGCCCTAGCCCTAAGCCCTAACCCTCAACCCTAAACCTAAAACGGAACTTTCATCAACCCTCCACCTAACCCTGAACCCCAACCACTCCAGCCCCCAACCCTAAACACCCCAAAACCCCAACCAAAACCCCAACACCCCTGCCCCGACCCCAAACCCCCGAACCCTAGCCCCAGACCCCTAAGCTCAAGGCCAACACCCTAACCACAACCCAAACCGCCCTTGCCCCAACACCAAACCCCCCCAAACCCAGCCCCCCCCACACCCCTTAGCCTGAACCCCAACGACCCAAACCCTAACCGCCCTAACCCTAAACGTGACCCAGAGCCTGAACCCTAAATCTCTAACCCCTCATGGCATCCTTTCACCGCTGAATACTACTCCATCCTATGGATGTACCACACACCACAAGGCGGCACAGTCCGACTTGGCACGACACCGGAGGACGTGACGCAAGACAAAGGATACTACCACATGACACAAAGGAGAGATCCGTAACGGCCGACTTCAGAAACTGCGTGGAAGCTGAAACTTCGCTTGGGCAGATGGGACCTGGACCTGAAGTATCTGACGATCTGAATCGTCTGTGAGAAAAACACTCAGTGCTGCGCTCGTCCATACGGGTGAAGGAGGGCAACCGAGTGAAGTAATCGGGGCAGCGACGAGAGTCCTAGACAAACGGGGCTGAGGGCCCGTCCGCGAAGCTCTGGGGAGCAACGTCGGACAGAGCAAAATTTAGCGTAGGCGCGAGCAACCGCGCACGGCCGCCCCGTGACTCGCAGACACGACAGCATTAGCGATTGGTCCCCGGGCTCCTGGCAGACTCAGGAATACAGCGCCAACGGAGCCGTCACGACATCTCCGACAACTCCCGCCTGTGTCGTTGCATCCGTAGGTGTCGGGGGCTGAAAAAGCAGAACGGGAGTATCAAGCGAGTTGGGGCCCGGGGTGGGGTGCTGACGTGTGCAAAGAGGGCCAGACGGAAGACTACGGTGGGTGGTGGAGGTGCGGACAGTGGCGTGGCAGAGGCACATAGGGGAGCCAGAATCCAACGACTACCCAGGGTCACGGAAGGCCCCAGACACTTCTATCCCAACCGGAGCAACCCTTGCGCATTCCACGGCCACATACAACCAAACGGCCCCTCACGCGTGGGACCGGGCCTGGGCCAGGAGTACCTCACGAGGGGACAAGTCCCGCCTCCCTTGACTGCACCAACAGGGTGAGGGCGTTTTTGTCCACCAAGCCGAGAGGCATGCGTGCACTCCCCGTCGGACAAGAGACGAACGACCGCAGCGAGAGGCGCTTCAGGGGCCGCTGAAAACATCTATTCATCGAGCCCGGGGGGACGTCGCCAAAAGGAAACCATAAACCGCTAACCCCCAAACCCTAACCCACTCGACCCCAACCGCCGACCCTTGACCCTGACCCTGATCCCTGACCCTGGCTCGGACCCGGAACCTAAACCTAGAACCTAAATCCTAACCCAAAACCCTCACCCCCAACCCCAAGCCCTGACCCCAGCCCTAGGCCCGAACCCCAAAGCCAAAACCTAACCCTAAGCCCTGAACTTGACCCTGACCCTAAAACCTAACACTGAACCCTAACCCCCCCAACCCCCGCACTCTAACCACCCAACGCCCTAAACCCCTCCCCAACACCGCAAACCTAACCCGCTAACGCTCACCCCAACACCTCTAGCCCTAATCCCAACACCCAGCTCTAAGCCCAAGCCCAACCCCCAATGCTAAGCCCAGCAACCCTCACCCTAACCGCCCTAACCCTAACAATGACCCAAAGCCTGACCCCCAACACCCTAACCCTAAAGGCCTAACCCTAAAACCCTGAGCCTACACCCTAAGCACCCGAGCCCGACGCCTGACCGCTGACCCCGACCCTCGACCCAGAATTCTGAACCTGCATCCTGACACTATGCCCTAACCATAACCCCAACCCCAACCCCCTAAGGCCAAACCGCCAAACCCCCTAACCCCAAGCTCAAACCCCGTAACCCTAAACCCAACCCCCGGAGCACTAACTCTAACCCTAACCCTAACCTCAACCCATAACCCCTAACCCTAGCCCTAGCCCTAAGCCCTAACCCTCAACCCTAAACCTAAAACGGAACTTTCATCAACCCTCCACCTAACCCTGAACCCCAACCACTCCAGCCCCCAACCCTAAACACCCCAAAACCCCAACCAAAACCCCAACACCCCTGCCCCGACCCCAAACCCCCGAACCCTAGCCCCAGACCCCTAAGCTCAAGGCCAACACCCTAACCACAACCCAAACCGCCCTTGCCCCAACACCAAACCCCCCAAACCCAGCCCCCCCCACACCCCTTAGCCTTAACCCCAACGACCCAAACCCTAACCGCCCTAACCCTAAACGTGACCCAGAGCCTGAACCCTAAATCTCTAACCCCTCATGGCATCCTTTCACCGCTGAATACTACTCCATCCTATGGATGTACCACACACCACAAGGCGGCACAGTCCGACTTGGCACGACACCGGAGGACGTGACGCAAGACAAAGGATACTACCACATGACACAAAGGAGAGATCCGTAACGGCCGACTTCAGAAACTGCGTGGAAGCTGAAACTTCGCTTGGGCAGATGGGACCTGGACCTGAAGTATCTGACGATCTGAATCGTCTGTGAGAAAAACACTCAGTGCTGCGCTCGTCCATACGGGTGAAGGAGGGCAACCGAGTGAAGTAATCGGGGCAGCGACGAGAGTCCTAGACAAACGGGGCTGAGGGCCCGTCCGCGAAGCTCTGGGGAGCAACGTCGGACAGAGCAAAATTTAGCGTAGGCGCGAGCAACCGCGCACGGCCGCCCCGTGACTCGCAGACACGACAGCATTAGCGATTGGTCCCCGGGCTCCTGGCAGACTCAGGAATACAGCGCCAACGGAGCCGTCACGACATCTCCGACAACTCCCGCCTGTGTCGTTGCATCCGTAGGTGTCGGGGGCTGAAAAAGCAGAACGGGAGTATCAAGCGAGTTGGGGCCCGGGGTGGGGTGCTGACGTGTGCAAAGAGGGCCAGACGGAAGACTACGGTGGGTGGTGGAGGTGCGGACAGTGGCGTGGCAGAGGCACATAGGGGAGCCAGAATCCAACGACTACCCAGGGTCACGGAAGGCCCCAGACACTTCTATCCCAACCGGAGCAACCCTTGCGCATTCCACGGCCACATACAACCAAACGGCCCCTCACGCGTGGGACCGGGCCTGGGCCAGGAGTACCTCACGAGGGGACAAGTCCCGCCTCCCTTGACTGCACCAACAGGGTGAGGGCGTTTTTGTCCACCAAGCCGAGAGGCATGCGTGCACTCCCCCATCGGACAAGAGACGAACGACCGCAGCGAGAGGCGCTTCAGGGGCCGCTGAAAACATCTATTCATCGAGCCCGTGGGGAAGTCACCAAAAGGAAACCATAAACCGCTAACCCCCAAACCCTAACCCACTCGACCCCAACCGCCGACCCTTGACCCTGACCCTGATCCCTGACCCTGGCTCGGACCCGGAACCTAAACCTGGAAACTAAATCCTAACCCGAAACCCTCACCCCAACCCCAAGCCCTGACCCCAGCCCTAGGCCCGAACCCCAAAGCCAAAACCTAACCCTAAGCCCTGAACTTGACCCTGTCCCTAAAACCTAACACTGAACCCTAACCCCCCCAGCCCCCGCACTCTAACCACCCAACGCCCTGAACCCCTCCCCAACACCCCTAACCCAACCCGCTAACGCTAACCCCAACACCTCTAGCCCTAATCCCAACACCCAGCTCTAAGCCCAAGCCCAACCCCCAATCCTAAGCCCAGCAACCCTCACCCTAACCGCCCTAACCCTAACAATGACCCAAAGCCTGAACCCCAAAACCCTAACCCTAAAGGCCTAACCCTAAAACCCTGAGCCTACACCCTAAGCACCCGAGCCCGACGCCTGACCGCTGACCCCGACCCTCGACCCTGAATTCTGACCCTGCATCCTGACCCTAAGCCCTAACCCTAACCCCAACCCCAACCCCCTAAGGCCAAACCGCCAAACCCCCTAACCCCAAGCTCAAACCCCGTAACCCTAAACCCAACCCCCGGAGCACTAACTCTAACCCTAACCCTAACCTCAACCCATAACCCCTAACCCTAGCCCTAGCCCTAAGCCCTAACCCTCAACCCTAAACCTAAAACGGAACTTTCATCAACCCTCCACCTAACCCTGAACCGCAACCACTCCAGCCCCCAACCCTAAACACCCCAAAACCCCAACCAAAACCCCAACACACCTGCCCCGACCCCAAACCCCCGAACCCTAGCCCCAGACCCCTAAGCTCAAGGCCAACAGCCTAACCACAACCCAAACCGCCCTCTCCCTCGCCCCAACACCAAACCCCCAACACAAAACCCCCCCAAACCCAGCCCCCCCACACCCCTTAACCTTAACCCCAACGACCCAAACCCTAACCGCCCTAACCCTAAACGTGACCCAGAGCCTGAACCCTAAATCTCTAACCCCTCATGGCATCCTTTCACCGCTGAATACTACTCCATCCTATGGATGTACCACACACCACAAGGCGGCACAGTCCCACTTGGCACGACACCGGAGGACGTGACGCAAGACAAAGGATACTACCACATGACACAAAGGAGAGATCCGTAACGGCCGACTTCAGAAACTGCGTGGAAGCTGAAACTTCGCTTGGGCAGATGGGACCTGGACCTGAAGTATCTGACGATCTGAATCGTCTGTGAGAAAAACACTCAGTGCTGCGCTCGTCCATACGGGTGAAGGAGGGCAACCGAGTGAAGTAATCGGGGCAGCGACGAGAGTCCTAGACAAACGGGGCTGAGGGCCCGTCCGCGAAGCTCTGGGGAGCAACGTCGGACAGAGCAAAATTTAGCGTAGGCGCGAGCAACCGCGCACGGCCGCCCCGTGACTCGCAGACACGACAGCATTAGCGATTGGTCCCCGGGCTCCTGGCAGACTCAGGAATACAGCGCCAACGGAGCCGTCACGACATCTCCGACAACTCCCGCCTGTGTCGTTGCATCCGTAGGTGTCGGGGGCTGAAAAAGCAGAACGGGAGTATCAAGCGAGTTGGGGCCCGGGGTGGGGTGCTGACGTGTGCAAAGAGGGCCAGACGGAAGACTACGGTGGGTGGTGGAGGTGCGGACAGTGGCGTGGCAGAGGCACATAGGGGAGCCAGAATCCAACGACTACCCAGGGTCACGGAAGGCCCCAGACACTTCTATCCCAACCGGAGCAACCCTTGCGCATTCCACGGCCACATACAACCAAACGGCCCCTCACGCGTGGGACCGGGCCTGGGCCAGGAGTACCTCACGAGGGGACAAGTCCCGCCTCCCTTGACTGCACCAACAGGGTGAGGGCGTTTTTCTCCACCAAGCCGAGAGGCATGCGTGCACTCCCCGTCGGACAAGAGACGAACGACCGCAGCGAGAGGCGCTTCAGGGGCCGCTGAAAACATCTATTCATCGAGCCCGGGGGGACGTCGCCAAAAGGAAACCATAAACCGCTAACCCCCAAACCCTAACCCACTCGACCCCAACCGCCGACCCTTGACCCTGACCCTGATCCCTGACCCTGGCTCGGACCCGGAACCTAAACCTGGAACCTAAATCCTAACCCGAAACCCTCACCCCAACCCCAAGCCCTGACCCCAGCCCTAGGCCCGAACCCCAAAGCCAAAACCTAACCCTAAGCCCTGAACTTGACCCTGACCCTAAAACCTAACACTGAACCCTAACCCCCCCAACCCCCGCACTCTAACCACCCAACGCCCTGAACCCCTCCCCAACACCCCTAACCCAACCCGCTAACGCTAACCCCAACACCTCTAGCCCTAATCCCAACCCCCAGCTCTAAGCCCAAGCCCAACCCCCAATCCTAAGCCCAGCAACCCTCACCCTAACCGCCCTAACCCTAACAATGACCCAAAGCCTGAACCCCAAAACCCTAACCCTAAAGACCTAACCCTAAAACCCTAAGCCTACACCCTAAGCACCCGAGCCCGACGCCTGACCGCTGACCCCGACCCTCGACCCTGAATTCTGACCCTGCATCCTGACCCTAAGCCCTAACCCTAACCCCAACCCCAACCCCCTAAGGCCAAACCGCCAAACCCCCTAACCCCAAGCTCAAACCCCGTAACCCTAAACCCAACCCCCGGAGCACTAACTCTAACCCTAACCCTAACCTCAACCCATAACCCCTAACCCTAGCCCTAGCCCTAAGCCCTAACCCTCAACCCTAAACCTAAAACGGAACTTTCATCAACCCTCCACCTAACCCCGAACCCCAACCACTCCAGCCCCCAACCCTAAACACCCCAAAACCCCAACCAAAACCCCAACACCCCTGCCCCGACCCCAAACCCCCGAACCCTAGCCCCAGACCCCTAAGCTCAAGGCCAACAACGTAACCACAACCCAAACCGCCCTCGCCCCAACACCAAACCCCCAACACAAAACCCCCCCAAACCCAGCCCCCCCCACACCCCTTAACCTTAACCCCAACGACCCAAACCCTAACCGCCCTAACCCTAAACGTGACCCAGAGCCTGAACCCTAAATCTCTAACCCCTCATGGCATCCTTTCACCGCTGAATACTACTCCATCCTATGGATGTACCACACACCACAAGGCGGCACAGTCCGACTTGGCACGACACCGGAGGACGTGACGCAAGACAAAGGATACTACCACATGACACAAAGGAGAGATCCGTAACGGCCGACTTCAGAAACTGCGTGGAAGCTGAAACTTCGCTTGGGCAGATGGGACCTGGACCTGAAGTATCTGACGATCTGAATCGTCTGTGAGAAAAACACTCAGTGCTGCGCTCGTCCATACGGGTGAAGGAGGGCAACCGAGTGAAGTAATCGGGGCAGCGACGAGAGTCCTAGACAAACGGGGCTGAGGGCCCGTCCGCGAAGCTCTGGGGAGCAACGTCGGACAGAGCAAAATTTAGCGTAGGCGCGAGCAACCGCGCACGGCCGCCCCGTGACTCGCAGACACGACAGCATTAGCGATTGGTCCCCGGGCTCCTGGCAGACTCAGGAATACAGCGCCAACGGAGCCGTCACGACATCTCCGACAACTCCCGCCTGTGTCGTTGCATCCGTAGGTGTCGGGGGCTGAAAAAGCAGAACGGGAGTATCAAGCGAGTTGGGGCCCGGGGTGGGGTGCTGACGTGTGCAAAGAGGGCCAGACGGAAGACTACGGTGGGTGGTGGAGGTGCGGACAGTGGCGTGGCAGAGGCACATAGGGGAGCCAGAATCCAACGACTACCCAGGGTCACGGAAGGCCCCAGACACTTCTATCCCAACCGGAGCAACCCTTGCGCATTCCACGGCCACATACAACCAAACGGCCCCTCACGCGTGGGACCGGGCCTGGGCCAGGAGTACCTCACGAGGGGACAAGTCCCGCCTCCCTTGACTGCACCAACAGGGTGAGGGCGTTTTTGTCCACCAAGCCGAGAGGCATGCGTGCACTCCCCGTCGGACAAGAGACGAACGACCGCAGCGAGAGGCGCTTCAGGGGCCGCTGAAAACATCTATTCATCGAGCCCGGGGGGACGTCGCCAAAAGGAAACCATAAACCGCTAACCCCCAAACCCTAACCCACTCGACCCCAACCGCCGACCCTTGACCCTGACCCTGATCCCTGACCCTGGCTCGGACCCGGAACCTAAACCTGGAACCTAAATCCTAACCCGAAACCCTCACCCCAACCCCAAGCCCTGACCCCAGCCCTAGGCCCGAACCCCAAAGCCAAAACCTAACCCTAAGCCCTGAACTTGACCCTGACCCTAAAACCTAACACTGAACCCTAACCCCCCCAACCCCCGCACTCTAACCACCCAACGCCCTGAACCCCTCCCCAACACCCCTAACCCAACCCGCTAACGCTAACCCCAACACCTCTAGCCCTAATCCCAACCCCCAGCTCTAAGCCCCAGCCCAACCCCGAATCCTAAGCCCAGCAACCCTCACCCTAACCGCCCTAACCCTAACAATGACCCAAAGCCTGAACCCCAAAACCCTAACCCTAAAGGCCTAACCCTAAAACCCTGAGCCTACACCCTAAGCACCCGAGCCCGACGCCTGACCGCTGACCCCGACCCTCGACCCTGAATTCTGACCCTGCATCCTGACCCTAAGCCCTAACCCTAACCCCAACCCCAACCCCCTAAGGCCAAACCGCCAAACCCCCTAACCCCAAGCTCAAACCCCGTAACCCTAAACCCAACCCCCGGAGCACTAACTCTAACCCTAACCCTAACCTCAACCCATAACCCCTAACCCTAGCCCTAGCCCTAAGCCCTAACCCTCAACCCTAAACCTAAAACGGAACTTTCATCAACCCTCCACCTAACCCTGAACCCCAACCACTCCAGCCCCCAACCCTAAACACCCCAAAACCCCAACCAAAACCCCAACACCCCTGCCCCGACCCCAAACCCCCGAACCCTAGCCCCAGACCCCTAAGCTCAAGGCCAACACCCTAACCACAACCCAAACCGCCCTCGCCCCAACACCAAACCCCCAACACAAAACCCCCCCAAACCCAGCCCCCCCCACACCCCTTAACCTTAACCCCAACGACCCAAACCCTAACCGCCCTAACCCTAAACGTGACCCAGAGCCTGAACCCTAAATCTCTAACCCCTCATGGCATCCTTTCACCGCTGAATACTACTCCATCCTATGGATGTACCACACACCACAAGGCGGCACAGTCCCACTTGGCACGACACCGGAGGACGTGACGCAAGACAAAGGATACTACCACATGACACAAAGGAGAGATCCGTAACGGCCGACTTCAGAAACTGCGTGGAAGCTGAAACTTCGCTTGGGCAGATGGGACCTGGACCTGAAGTATCTGACGATCTGAATCGTCTGTGAGAAAAACACTCAGTGCTGCGCTCGTCCATACGGGTGAAGGAGGGCAACCGAGTGAAGTAATCGGGGCAGCGACGAGAGTCCTAGACAAACGGGGCTGAGGGCCCGTCCGCGAAGCTCTGGGGAGCAACGTCGGACAGAGCAAAATTTAGCGTAGGCGCGAGCAACCGCGCACGGCCGCCCCGTGACTCGCAGACACGACAGCATTAGCGATTGGTCCCCGGGCTCCTGGCAGACTCAGGAATACAGCGCCAACGGAGCCGTCACGACATCTCCGACAACTCCCGCCTGTGTCGTTGCATCCGTAGGTGTCGGGGGCTGAAAAAGCAGAACGGGAGTATCAAGCGAGTTGGGGCCCGGGGTGGGGTGCTGACGTGTGCAAAGAGGGCCAGACGGAAGACTACGGTGGGTGGTGGAGGTGCGGACAGTGGCGTGGCAGAGGCACATAGGGGAGCCAGAATCCAACGACTACCCAGGGTCACGGAAGGCCCCAGACACTTCTATCCCAACCGGAGCAACCCTTGCGCATTCCACGGCCACATACAACCAAACGGCCCCTCACGCGTGGGACCGGGCCTGGGCCAGGAGTACCTCACGAGGGGACAAGTCCCGCCTCCCTTGACTGCACCAACAGGGTGAGGGCGTTTTTCTCCACCAAGCCGAGAGGCATGCGTGCACTCCCCGTCGGACAAGAGACGAACGACCGCAGCGAGAGGCGCTTCAGGGGCCGCTGAAAACATCTATTCATCGAGCCCGGGGGGACGTCGCCAAAAGGAAACCATAAACCGCTAACCCCCAAACCCTAACCCACTCGACCCCAACCGCCGACCCTTGACCCTGACCCTGATCCCTGACCCTGGCTCGGACCCGGAACCTAAACCTGGAACCTAAATCCTAACCCGAAACCCTCACCCCAACCCCAAGCCCTGACCCCAGCCCTAGGCCCGAACCCCAAAGCCAAAACCTAACCCTAAGCCCTGAACTTGACCCTGACCCTAAAACCTAACACTGAACCCTAACCCCCCCAACCCCCGCACTCTAACCACCCAACGCCCTGAACCCCTCCCCAACACCCCTAACCCAACCCGCTAACGCTAACCCCAACACCTCTAGCCCTAATCCCAACCCCCAGCTCTAAGCCCAAGCCCAACCCCCAATCCTAAGCCCAGCAACCCTCACCCTAACCGCCCTAACCCTAACAATGACCCAAAGCCTGAA
This sequence comes from Loxodonta africana, assembly GCF_030014295.1. Classification (NCBI taxonomy): domain Eukaryota; kingdom Metazoa; phylum Chordata; class Mammalia; order Proboscidea; family Elephantidae; genus Loxodonta; species Loxodonta africana. The sequence goes on along the minus strand of NW_026975243.1, from coordinate 65,338 downwards.
CCCCAAAACCCTAACCCTAAAGGCCTAACCCTAAAACCCTGAGCCTACACCCTAAGCACCCGAGCCCGACGCCTGACCGCTGACCCCGACCCTCGACCCAGAATTCTGAACCTGCATCCTGACACTAAGCCCTAACCCTAACCCCAACACCAACCCCCTAAGGCCAAACCGCCAAACCCCCTAACCCCAAGCTCAAACCCCGTAACCCTAAACCCAACCCCCGGAGCACTAACTCTAACCCTAACCCTAACCTCAACCCATAACCCCTAACCCTAGCCCTAGCCCTAAGCCCTAACCCTCAACCCTAAACCTAAAACGGAACTTTCATCAACCCTCCACCTAACCCTGAACCCCAACCACTCCAGCCCCCAACCCTAAACACCCCAAAACCCCAACCAAACCTCCAACACCCCTGCCCCGACCCCAAACCCCCGAACCCTAGCCCCAGACCCCTAAGCTCAAGGCCAACACCCTAACCACAACCCAAACCGCCCTTGCCCCAACACCAAACCCCCCCAAACCCAGCCCCACCCACACCCCTTAGCCTTAACCCCAACGACCCAAACCCTAACCGCCCTAACCCTAAACGTGACCCAGAGCCTGAACCCTAAATCTCTAACCCCTCATGGCATCCTTTCACCGCTGAATACTACTCCATCCTATGGATGTACCACACACCACAAGGCGGCACAGTCCGACTTGGCACGACACCGGAGGACGTGACGCAAGACAAAGGATACTACCACATGACACAAAGGAGAGATCCGTAACGGCCGACTTCAGAAACTGCGTGGAAGCTGAAACTTCGCTTGGGCAGATGGGACCTGGACCTGAAGTATCTGACGATCTGAATCGTCTGTGAGAAAAACACTCAGTGCTGCGCTCGTCCATACGGGTGAAGGAGGGCAACCGAGTGAAGTAATCGGGGCAGCGACGAGAGTCCTAGACAAACGGGGCTGAGGGCCCGTCCGCGAAGCTCTGGGGAGCAACGTCGGACAGAGCAAAATTTAGCGTAGGCGCGAGCAACCGCGCACGGCCGCCCCGTGACTCGCAGACACGACAGCATTAGCGATTGGTCCCCGGGCTCCTGGCAGACTCAGGAATACAGCGCCAACGGAGCCGTCACGACATCTCCGACAACTCCCGCCTGTGTCGTTGCATCCGTAGGTGTCGGGGGCTGAAAAAGCAGAACGGGAGTATCAAGCGAGTTGGGGCCCGGGGTGGGGTGCTGACGTGTGCAAAGAGGGCCAGACGGAAGACTACGGTGGGTGGTGGAGGTGCGGACAGTGGCGTGGCAGAGGCACATAGGGGAGCCAGAATCCAACGACTACCCAGGGTCACGGAAGGCCCCAGACACTTCTATCCCAACCGGAGCAACCCTTGCGCATTCCACGGCCACATACAACCAAACGGCCCCTCACGCGTGGGACCGGGCCTGGGCCAGGAGTACCTCACGAGGGGACAAGTCCCGCCTCCCTTGACTGCACCAACAGGGTGAGGGCGTTTTTCTCCACCAAGCCGAGAGGCATGCGTGCACTCCCCGTCGGACAAGAGACGAACGACCGCAGCGAGAGGCGCTTCAGGGGCCGCTGAAAACATCTATTCATCGAGCCCGGGGGGACGTCGCCAAAAGGAAACCATAAACCGCTAACCCCCAAACCCTAACCCACTCGACCCCAACCGCCGACCCTTGACCCTGACCCTGATCCCTGACCCTGGCTCGGACCCGGAACCTAAACCTGGAACCTAAATCCTAACCCGAAACCCTCACCCCAACCCCAAGCCCTGACCCCAGCCCTAGGCCCGAACCCCAAAGACAAACCCTAAGCCCTGAACTTGACCCTGACCCTAAAACCTAACACTGAACCCTAACCCCCCCAACCCCCGCACTCTAACCACCCAACGCCCTGAACCCCTCCCCAACACCCCTAACCCAACCCGCTAACGCTAACCCCAACACCTCTAGCCCTAATCCCAACCCCCAGCTCTAAGCCCAAGCCCAACCCCCAATCCTAAGCCCAGCAACCCTCACCCTAACCGCCCTAACCCTAACAATGACCCAAAGCCTGAACCCCAAAACCCTAACCCTAAAGGCCTAACCCTAAAACCCTGAGCCTACACCCTAAGCACCCGAGCCCGACGCCTGACCGCTGACCCCGACCCTCGACCCAGAATTCTGAACCTGCATCCTGACACTAAGCCCTAACCCTAACCCCAACACCAACCCCCTAAGGCCAAACCGCCAAACCCCCTAACCCCAAGCTCAAACCCCGTAACCCTAAACCCAACCCCCGGAGCACTAACTCTAACCCTAACCCTAACCTCAACCCATAACCCCTAACCCTAGCCCTAGCCCTAAGCCCTAACCCTCAACCCTAAACCTAAAACGGAACTTTCATCAACCCTCCACCTAACCCTGAACCCCAACCACTCCAGCCCCCAACCCTAAACACCCCAAAACCCCAACCAAACCTCCAACACCCCTGCCCCGACCCCAAACCCCCGAACCCTAGCCCCAGACCCCTAAGCTCAAGGCCAACACCCTAACCACAACCCAAACCGCCCTTGCCCCAACACCAAACCCCCCCAAACCCAGCCCCACCCACACCCCTTAGCCTTAACCCCAACGACCCAAACCCTAACCGCCCTAACCCTAAACGTGACCCAGAGCCTGAACCCTAAATCTCTAACCCCTCATGGCATCCTTTCACCGCTGAATACTACTCCATCCTATGGATGTACCACACACCACAAGGCGGCACAGTCCGACTTGGCACGACACCGGAGGACGTGACGCAAGACAAAGGATACTACCACATGACACAAAGGAGAGATCCGTAACGGCCGACTTCAGAAACTGCGTGGAAGCTGAAACTTCGCTTGGGCAGATGGGACCTGGACCTGAAGTATCTGACGATCTGAATCGTCTGTGAGAAAAACACTCAGTGCTGCGCTCGTCCATACGGGTGAAGGAGGGCAACCGAGTGAAGTAATCGGGGCAGCGACGAGAGTCCTAGACAAACGGGGCTGAGGGCCCGTCCGCGAAGCTCTGGGGAGCAACGTCGGACAGAGCAAAATTTAGCGTAGGCGCGAGCAACCGCGCACGGCCGCCCCGTGACTCGCAGACACGACAGCATTAGCGATTGGTCCCCGGGCTCCTGGCAGACTCAGGAATACAGCGCCAACGGAGCCGTCACGACATCTCCGACAACTCCCGCCTGTGTCGTTGCATCCGTAGGTGTCGGGGGCTGAAAAAGCAGAACGGGAGTATCAAGCGAGTTGGGGCCCGGGGTGGGGTGCTGACGTGTGCAAAGAGGGCCAGACGGAAGACTACGGTGGGTGGTGGAGGTGCGGACAGTGGCGTGGCAGAGGCACATAGGGGAGCCAGAATCCAACGACTACCCAGGGTCACAGAAGGCCCCAGACACTTCTATCCCAACCGGAGCAACCCTTGCGCATTCCACGGCCACATACAACCAAACGGCCCCTCACGCGTGGGACCGGGCCTGGGCCAGGAGTACCTCACGAGGGGACAAGTCCCGCCTCCCTTGACTGCACCAACAGGGTGAGGGCGTTTTTGTCCACCAAGCCGAGAGGCATGCGTGCACTCCCCGTCGGACAAGAGACGAACGACCGCAGCGAGAGGCGCTTCAGGGGCCGCTGAAAACATCTATTCATCGAGCCCGTGGGGAAGTCACCAAAAGGAAACCATAAACCGCTAACCCCCAAACCCTAACCCACTCGACCCCAACCGCCGACCCTTTACCCTAACTCTGAACCCTGACCCTGCCTCGGACCCGGAACCTAAACCTGGAAACTAAATCCTAACCCGAAACCCTCACCCCAACCCCAAGCCCTGACCCCAGCCCTAGGCCCGAACCCCAAAGCCAAAACCTAACCCTAAGCCCTGAACTTGACCCTGACCCTAAAACCTAACACTGAACCCTAACCCCCCCAACCCCCGCACTCTAACCACCCAACGCCCTGAACCCCTCCCCAACACCCCTAACCCAACCCGCTAACGCTAACCCCAACACCTCTAGCCCTAATCCAAACCCCCAGCTCTAAGCCCAAGCCCAACCCCCAATCCTAAGCCCAGCAACCCTCACCCTAACCGCCCTAACCCTAACAATGACCCAAAGCCTGAACCCCAAAACCCTAACCCTAAAGGCCTAACCCTAAAACCCTGAGCCTACACCCTAAGCACCCGAGCCCGACGCCTGACCGCTGACCCCGACCCTCGACCCAGAATTCTGACCCTGCATCCTGACCCTAAGCCCTAACCCTAACCCCAACCCCAACCCCCTAAGGCCAAACCGCCAAACCCCCTAACCCCAAGCTCAAACCCCGTAACCCTAAACCCAACCCCCGGAGCACTAACTCTAACCCTAACCCTAACCTCAACCCATAACCCCTAACCCTAGCCCTAGCCCTAAGCCCTAACCCTCAACCCTAAACCTAAAACGGAACTTTCATCAACCCTCCACCTAACCCTGAACCCCAACCACTCCAGCCCCCAACCCTAAACACCCCAAAACCCCAACCAAAACCCCAACACCCCTGCCCCGACCCCAAACCCCCGAACCCTAGCCCCAGACCCCTAAGCTCAAGGCCAACACCCTAACCACAACCCAAACCGCCCTCGCCCCAACACCAAACCCCCAACACAAAACCCCCCCAAACCCAGCCCCCCCACACCCCTTAACCTTAACCCCAACGACCCAAACCCTAACCGCCCTAACCCTAAACGTGACCCAGAGCCTGAACCCTAAATCTCTAACCCCTCATGGCATCCTTTCACCGCTGAATACTACTCCATCCTATGGATGTACCACACACCACAAGGCGGCACAGTCCCACTTGGCACGACACCGGAGGACGTGACGCAAGACAAAGGATACTACCACATGACACAAAGGAGAGATCCGTAACGGCCGACTTCAGAAACTGCGTGGAAGCTGAAACTTCGCTTGGGCAGATGGGACCTGGACCTGAAGTATCTGACGATCTGAATCGTCTGTGAGAAAAACACTCAGTGCTGCGCTCGTCCATACGGGTGAAGGAGGGCAACCGAGTGAAGTAATCGGGGCAGCGACGAGAGTCCTAGACAAACGGGGCTGAGGGCCCGTCCGCGAAGCTCTGGGGAGCAACGTCGGACAGAGCAAAATTTAGCGTAGGCGCGAGCAACCGCGCACGGCCGCCCCGTGACTCGCAGACACGACAGCATTAGCGATTGGTCCCCGGGCTCCTGGCAGACTCAGGAATACAGCGCCAACGGAGCCGTCACGACATCTCCGACAACTCCCGCCTGTGTCGTTGCATCCGTAGGTGTCGGGGGCTGAAAAAACAGAACGGGAGTATCAAGCGAGTTGGGGCCCGGGGTGGGGTGCTGACGTGTGCAAAGAGGGCCAGACGGAAGACTACGGTGGGTGGTGGAGGTGCGGACAGTGGCGTGGCAGGGGCACATAGGGGAGCCAGAATCCAACGACTACCCAGGGTCACGGAAGGCCCCAGACACTTCTATCCCAACCGGAGCAACCCTTGCGCATTCCACGGCCACATACAACCAAACGGCCCCTCACGCGTGGGACCGGGCCTGGGCCAGGAGTACCTCACGAGGGGACAAGTCCCGCCTCCCTTGACTGCACCAACAGGGTGAGGGCGTTTTTGTCCACCAAGCCGAGAGGCATGCGTGCACTCCCCGTCGGACAAGAGACGAACGACCGCAGTGAGAGGCGCTTCAGGGGCCGCTGAAAACATCTATTCATCGAGCCCGGGGGGACGTCGCCAAAAGGAAACCATAAACCGCTAACCCCCAAACCCTAACCCACTCGACCCCAACCGCCGACCCTTGACCCTGACCCTGATCCCTGCCCCTGGCTCGGACCCGGAACCTAAACCTGGAACCTAAATCCTAACCCGAAACCCTCACCCCAACCCCAAGCCCTGACCCCAGCCCTAGGCCCGAACCCCAAAGCCAAAACCTAACCCTAAGCCCTGAACTTGACCCTGACCCTAAAACCTAACACTGAACCCTAACCCCCCCAACCCCCGCACTCTAACCACCCAACGCCCTGAACCCCTCCCCAACACCCCTAACCCAACCCGCTAACGCTAACCCCAACACCTCTAGCCCTAATCCCAACCCCCAGCTCTAAGCCCAAGCCCAACCCCCAATCCTAAGCCCAGCAACCCTCACCCTAACCGCCCTAACCCTAACAATGACCCAAAGCCTGAACCCCAAAACCCTAACCCTAAAGGCCTAACCCTAAAACCCTGAGCCTACACCCTAAGCACCCGAGCCCGACGCCTGACCGCTGACCCCGACCCTCGACCCAGAATTCTGAACCTGCATCCTGACACTAAGCCCTAACCCTAACCCCAACACCAACCCCCTAAGGCCAAACCGCCAAACCCCCTAACCCCAAGCTCAAACCCCGTAACCCTAAACCCAACCCCCGGAGCACTAACTCTAACCCTAACCCTAACCTCAACCCATAACCCCTAACCCTAGCCCTAGCCCTAAGCCCTAACCCTCAACCCTAAACCTAAAACGGAACTTTCATCAACCCTCCACCTAACCCTGAACCCCAACCACTCCAGCCCCCAACCCTAAACACCCCAAAACCCCAACCAAACCTCCAACACCCCTGCCCCGACCCCAAACCCCCGAACCCTAGCCCCAGACCCCTAAGCTCAAGGCCAACACCCTAACCACAACCCAAACCGCCCTTGCCCCAACACCAAACCCCCCCAAACCCAGCCCCACCCACACCCCTTAGCCTTAACCCCAACGACCCAAACCCTAACCGCCCTAACCCTAAACGTGACCCAGAGCCTGAACCCTAAATCTCTAACCCCTCATGGCATCCTTTCACCGCTGAATACTACTCCATCCTATGGATGTACCACACACCACAAGGCGGCACAGTCCGACTTGGCACGACACCGGAGGACGTGACGCAAGACAAAGGATACTACCACATGACACAAAGGAGAGATCCGTAACGGCCGACTTCAGAAACTGCGTGGAAGCTGAAACTTCGCTTGGGCAGATGGGACCTGGACCTGAAGTATCTGACGATCTGAATCGTCTGTGAGAAAAACACTCAGTGCTGCGCTCGTCCATACGGGTGAAGGAGGGCAACCGAGTGAAGTAATCGGGGCAGCGACGAGAGTCCTAGACAAACGGGGCTGAGGGCCCGTCCGCGAAGCTCTGGGGAGCAACGTCGGACAGAGCAAAATTTAGCGTAGGCGCGAGCAACCGCGCACGGCCGCCCCGTGACTCGCAGACACGACAGCATTAGCGATTGGTCCCCGGGCTCCTGGCAGACTCAGGAATACAGCGCCAACGGAGCCGTCACGACATCTCCGACAACTCCCGCCTGTGTCGTTGCATCCGTAGGTGTCGGGGGCTGAAAAAGCAGAACGGGAGTATCAAGCGAGTTGGGGCCCGGGGTGGGGTGCTGACGTGTGCAAAGAGGGCCAGACGGAAGACTACGGTGGGTGGTGGAGGTGCGGACAGTGGCGTGGCAGAGGCACATAGGGGAGCCAGAATCCAACGACTACCCAGGGTCACAGAAGGCCCCAGACACTTCTATCCCAACCGGAGCAACCCTTGCGCATTCCACGGCCACATACAACCAAACGGCCCCTCACGCGTGGGACCGGGCCTGGGCCAGGAGTACCTCACGAGGGGACAAGTCCCGCCTCCCTTGACTGCACCAACAGGGTGAGGGCGTTTTTGTCCACCAAGCCGAGAGGCATGCGTGCACTCCCCGTCGGACAAGAGACGAACGACCGCAGCGAGAGGCGCTTCAGGGGCCGCTGAAAACATCTATTCATCGAGCCCGTGGGGAAGTCACCAAAAGGAAACCATAAACCGCTAACCCCCAAACCCTAACCCACTCGACCCCAACCGCCGACCCTTTACCCTAACTCTGAACCCTGACCCTGCCTCGGACCCGGAACCTAAACCTGGAAACTAAATCCTAACCCGAAACCCTCACCCCAACCCCAAGCCCTGACCCCAGCCCTAGGCCCGAACCCCAAAGCCAAAACCTAACCCTAAGCCCTGAACTTGACCCTGACCCTAAAACCTAACACTGAACCCTAACCCCCCCAACCCCCGCACTCTAACCACCCAACGCCCTGAACCCCTCCCCAACACCCCTAACCCAACCCGCTAACGCTAACCCCAACACCTCTAGCCCTAATCCAAACCCCCAGCTCTAAGCCCAAGCCCAACCCCCAATCCTAAGCCCAGCAACCCTCACCCTAACCGCCCTAACCCTAACAATGACCCAAAGCCTGAACCCCAAAACCCTAACCCTAAAGGCCTAACCCTAAAACCCTGAGCCTACACCCTAAGCACCCGAGCCCGACGCCTGACCGCTGACCCCGACCCTCGACCCAGAATTCTGACCCTGCATCCTGACCCTAAGCCCTAACCCTAACCCCAACCCCAACCCCCTAAGGCCAAACCGCCAAACCCCCTAACCCCAAGCTCAAACCCCGTAACCCTAAACCCAACCCCCGGAGCACTAACTCTAACCCTAACCCTAACCTCAACCCATAACCCCTAACCCTAGCCCTAGCCCTAAGCCCTAACCCTCAACCCTAAACCTAAAACGGAACTTTCATCAACCCTCCACCTAACCCTGAACCCCAACCACTCCAGCCCCCAACCCTAAACACCCCAAAACCCCAACCAAAACCCCAACACCCCTGCCCCGACCCCAAACCCCCGAACCCTAGCCCCAGACCCCTAAGCTCAAGGCCAACACCCTAACCACAACCCAAACCGCCCTCGCCCCAACACCAAACCCCCAACACAAAACCCCCCCAAACCCAGCCCCCCCACACCCCTTAACCTTAACCCCAACGACCCAAACCCTAACCGCCCTAACCCTAAACGTGACCCAGAGCCTGAACCCTAAATCTCTAACCCCTCATGGCATCCTTTCACCGCTGAATACTACTCCATCCTATGGATGTACCACACACCACAAGGCGGCACAGTCCCACTTGGCACGACACCGGAGGACGTGACGCAAGACAAAGGATACTACCACATGACACAAAGGAGAGATCCGTAACGGCCGACTTCAGAAACTGCGTGGAAGCTGAAACTTCGCTTGGGCAGATGGGACCTGGACCTGAAGTATCTGACGATCTGAATCGTCTGTGAGAAAAACACTCAGTGCTGCGCTCGTCCATACGGGTGAAGGAGGGCAACCGAGTGAAGTAATCGGGGCAGCGACGAGAGTCCTAGACAAACGGGGCTGAGGGCCCGTCCGCGAAGCTCTGGGGAGCAACGTCGGACAGAGCAAAATTTAGCGTAGGCGCGAGCAACCGCGCACGGCCGCCCCGTGACTCGCAGACACGACAGCATTAGCGATTGGTCCCCGGGCTCCTGGCAGACTCAGGAATACAGCGCCAACGGAGCCGTCACGACATCTCCGACAACTCCCGCCTGTGTCGTTGCATCCGTAGGTGTCGGGGGCTGAAAAAACAGAACGGGAGTATCAAGCGAGTTGGGGCCCGGGGTGGGGTGCTGACGTGTGCAAAGAGGGCCAGACGGAAGACTACGGTGGGTGGTGGAGGTGCGGACAGTGGCGTGGCAGGGGCACATAGGGGAGCCAGAATCCAACGACTACCCAGGGTCACGGAAGGCCCCAGACACTTCTATCCCAACCGGAGCAACCCTTGCGCATTCCACGGCCACATACAACCAAACGGCCCCTCACGCGTGGGACCGGGCCTGGGCCAGGAGTACCTCACGAGGGGACAAGTCCCGCCTCCCTTGACTGCACCAACAGGGTGAGGGCGTTTTTGTCCACCAAGCCGAGAGGCATGCGTGCACTCCCCGTCGGACAAGAGACGAACGACCGCAGTGAGAGGCGCTTCAGGGGCCGCTGAAAACATCTATTCATCGAGCCCGGGGGGACGTCGCCAAAAGGAAACCATAAACCGCTAACCCCCAAACCCTAACCCACTCGACCCCAACCGCCGACCCTTGACCCTGACCCTGATCCCTGCCCCTGGCTCGGACCCGGAACCTAAACCTGGAACCTAAATCCTAACCCGAAACCCTCACCCCAACCCCAAGCCCTGACCCCAGCCCTAGGCCCGAACCCCAAAGCCAAAACCTAACCCTAAGCCCTGAACTTGACCCTGACCCTAAAACCTAACACTGAACCCTAACCCCCCCAGCCCCCGCACTCTAACCACCCAACGCCCTGAACCCCTCCCCAACACCCCTAACCCAACCCGCTAACGCTAACCCCAACACCTCTAGCCCTAATCCCAACACCCAGCTCTAAGCCCAAGCCCAACCCCCAATCCTAAGCCCAGCAACCCTCACCCTAACCGCCCTAACCCTAACAATGACCCAAAGCCTGAACCCCAAAACCCTAACCCTAAAGGCCTAACCCTAAAACCCTGAGCCTACACCCTAAGCAACCGAGCCCGACGCCTGACCGCTGACCCCGACCCTCGACCCTGAATTCTGACCCTGCATCCTGACCCTAAGCCCTAACCCTAACCCCAACCCCAACCCCCTAAGGCCAAACCGCCAAACCCCCTAACCCCAAGCTCAACCCCCGTAACCCTAAACCCAACCCCCGGAGCACTAACTCTAACCCTAACCCTAACCTCAACCCATAACCCCTAACCCTAGCCCTAGCCCTAAGCCCTAACCCTCAACCCTAAACCTAAAACGGAACTTTCATCAACCCTCCACCTAACCCTGAACCCCAACCACTCCAGCCCCCAATCCTAAACACCCCAAAACCCCAACCAAAACCCCAACACCCCTGCCCCGACCCCAAACCCCCGAACCCTCGCCCCAGACCCCTAAGCTCAAGGCCAACATCCTAACCACAACCCAAACCGCCCTCGCCCCAACACCAAACCCCCAACACAAAACCCCCCCAAACCCAGCCCCCCCACACCCCTTAACCTTAACCCCAACGACCCAAACCCTAACCGCCCTAACCCTAAACGTGACCCAGAGCCTGAACCCTAAATCTCTAACCCCTCATGGCATCCTTTCACCGCTGAATACTACTCCATCCTATGGATGTACCACACACCACAAGGCGGCACAGTCCCACTTGGCACGACACCGGAGGACGTGACGCAAGACAAAGGATACTACCACATGACACAAAGGAGAGATCCGTAACGGCCGACTTCAGAAACTGCGTGGAAGCTGAAACTTCGCTTGGGCAGATGGGACCTGGACCTGAAGTATCTGACGATCTGAATCGTCTGTGAGAAAAACACTCAGTGCTGCGCTCGTCCATACGGGTGAAGGAGGGCAACCGAGTGAAGTAATCGGGGCAGCGACGAGAGTCCTAGACAAACGGGGCTGAGGGCCCGTCCGCGAAGCTCTGGGGAGCAACGTCGGACAGAGCAAAATTTAGCGTAGGCGCGAGCAACCGCGCACGGCCGCCCCGTGACTCGCAGACACGACAGCATTAGCGATTGGTCCCCGGGCTCCTGGCAGACTCAGGAATACAGCGCCAACGGAGCCGTCACGACATCTCCGACAACTCCCGCCTGTGTCGTTGCATCCGTAGGTGTCGGGGGCTGAAAAAGCAGAACGGGAGTATCAAGCGAGTTGGGGCCCGGGGTGGGGTGCTGACGTGTGCAAAGAGGGCCAGACGGAAGACTACGGTGGGTGGTGGAGGTGCGGACAGTGGCGTGGCAGAGGCACATAGGGGAGCCAGAATCCAACGACTACCCAGGGTCACGGAAGGCCCCAGACACTTCTATCCCAACCGGAGCAACCCTTGCGCATTCCACGGCCACATGCAACCAAACGGCCCCTCACGCGTGGGACCGGGCCTGGGCCAGGAGTACCTCACGAGGGGACAAGTCCCGCCTCCCTTGACTGCACCAACAGGGTGAGGGCGTTTTTGTCCACCAAGCCGAGAGGCATGCGTGCACTCCCCGTCGGACAAGAGACGAACGACCGCAGCGAGAGGCGCTTCAGGGGCCGCTGAAAACATCTATTCATCGAGCCCGGGGGGACGTCGCCAAAAGGAAACCATAAACCGCTAACCCCCAAACCCTAACCCACTCGACCCCACCCGCCGACCCTTGACCCTGACCCTGACCCTGATCCCTGACCCTGGCTCGGACCCGGAACCTAAACCTTGAACCTAAATCCTAACCCGAAACCCTCACCCCAACCCCAAGCCCTGACCCCAGCCCTAGGCCCGAACCCCAAAGCCAAAACCTAACCCTAAGCCCTGAACTTGACCCTGACCCTAAAACCTAACACTGAACCCTAACCCCCCCAGCCCCCGCACTCTAACCACCCAACGCCCTGAACCCCTCCCCAACACCCCTAACCCAACCCGCTAACGCTAACCCCAACACCTCTAGCCCTAATCCCAACACCCAGCTCTAAGCCCAAGCCCAACCCCCAATCCTAAGCCCAGCAACCCTCACCCTAACCGCCCTAACCCTAACAATGACCCAAAGCCTGAACCCCAAAACCCTAACCCTAAAGGCCTAACCCTAAAACCCTGAGCCTACACCCTAAGCACCCGAGCCCGACGCCTGACCGCTGACCCCGACCCTCGACCCTGAATTCTGACCCTGCATCCTGACCCTAAGCCCTAACCCTAACCCCAACCCCAACCCCCTAAGGCCAAACCGCCAAACCCCCTAACCCCAAGCTCAACCCCCGTAACCCTAAACCCAACCCCCGGAGCACTAACTCTAACCCTAACCCTAACCTCAACCCATAACCTCTAACCCTAGCCCTAGCCCTAAGCCCTAACCCTCAACCCTAAACCTAAAACGGAACTTTCATCAACCCTCCACCTAACCCTGAACCCCAACCACTCCAGCCCCCAACCCTAAACACCCCAAAACCCCAACCAAAACCCCAACACCCCTGCCCCGACCCCAAACCCCCGAACCCTAGCCCCAGACCCCTAAGCTCAAGGCCAACACCCTAACCACAACCCAAACCGCCCTCGCCCCAACACCAAACCCCCAACACAAAACCCCCCCAAACCCAGCCCCCCCACACCCCTTAACCTTAACCCCAACGACCCAAACCCTAACCGCCCTAACCCTAAACGTGACCCAGAGCCTGAACCCTAAATCTCTAACCCCTCATGGCATCCTTTCACCGCTGAATACTACTCCATCCTATGGATGTACCACACACCACAAGGCGGCACAGTCCCACTTGGCACGACACCGGAGGACGTGACGCAAGACAAAGGATACTACCACATGACACAAAGGAGAGATCCGTAACGGCCGACTTCAGAAACTGCGTGGAAGCTGAAACTTCGCTTGGGCAGATGGGACCTGGACCTGAAGTATCTGACGATCTGAATCGTCTGTGAGAAAAACACTCAGTGCTGCGCTCGTCCATACGGGTGAAGGAGGGCAACCGAGTGAAGTAATCGGGGCAGCGACGAGAGTCCTAGACAAACGGGGCTGAGGGCCCGTCCGCGAAGCTCTGGGGAGCAACGTCGGACAGAGCAAAATTTAGCGTAGGCGCGAGCAACCGCGCACGGCCGCCCCGTGACTCGCAGACACGACAGCATTAGCGATTGGTCCCCGGGCTCCTGGCAGACTCAGGAATACAGCGCCAACGGAGCCGTCACGACATCTCCGACAACTCCCGCCTGTGTCGTTGCATCCGTAGGTGTCGGGGGCTGAAAAAGCAGAACGGGAGTATCAAGCGAGTTGGGGCCCGGGGTGGGGTGCTGACGTGTGCAAAGAGGGCCAGACGGAAGACTACGGTGGGTGGTGGAGGTGCGGACAGTGGCGTGGCAGGGGCACATAGGGGAGCCAGAATCCAACGACTACCCAGGGTCACGGAAGGCCCCAGACACTTCTATCCCAACCGGAGCAACCCTTGCGCATTCCACGGCCACATACAACCAAACGGCCCCTCACGCGTGGGACCGGGCCTGGGCCAGGAGTACCTCACGAGGGGACAAGTCCCGCCTCCCTTGACTGCACCAACAGGGTGAGGGCGTTTTTGTCCACCAAGCCGAGAGGCATGCGTGCACTCCCCGTCGGACAAGAGACGAACGACCGCAGCGAGAGGCGCTTCAGGGGCCGCTGAAAACATCTATTCATCGAGCCCGGGGGGACGTCGCCAAAAGGAAACCATAAACCGCTAACCCCCAAACCCTAACCCACTCGACCCCAACCGCCGACCCTTGACCCTGACCCTGATCCCTGCCCCTGGCTCGGACCCGGAACCTAAACCTGGAACCTAAATCCTAACCCGAAACCCTCACCCCAACCCCAAGCCCTGACCCCAGCCCTAGGCCCGAACCCCAAAGCCAAAACCTAACCCTAAGCCCTGAACTTGACCCTGACCCTAAAACCTAACACTGAACCCTAACCCCCCCAGCCCCCGCACTCTAACCACCCAACGCCCTGAACCCCTCCCCAACACCCCTAACCCAACCCGCTAACGCTAACCCCAACACCTCTAGCCCTAATCCCAACACCCAGCTCTAAGCCCAAGCCCAACCCCCAATCCTAAGCCCAGCAACCCTCACCCTAACCGCCCTAACCCTAACAATGACCCAAAGCCTGAACCCCAAAACCCTAACCCTAAAGGCCTAACCCTAAAACCCTGAGCCTACACCCTAAGCAACCGAGCCCGACGCCTGACCGCTGACCCCGACCCTCGACCCTGAATTCTGACCCTGCATCCTGACCCTAAGCCCTAACCCTAACCCCAACCCCAACCCCCTAAGGCCAAACCGCCAAACCCCCTAACCCCAAGCTCAACCCCCGTAACCCTAAACCCAACCCCCGGAGCACTAACTCTAACCCTAACCCTAACCTCAACCCATAACCCCTAACCCTAGCCCTAGCCCTAAGCCCTAACCCTCAACCCTAAACCTAAAACGGAACTTTCATCAACCCTCCACCTAACCCTGAACCCCAACCACTCCAGCCCCCAATCCTAAACACCCCAAAACCCCAACCAAAACCCCAACACCCCTGCCCCGACCCCAAACCCCCGAACCCTCGCCCCAGACCCCTAAGCTCAAGGCCAACATCCTAACCACAACCCAAACCGCCCTCGCCCCAACACCAAACCCCCAACACAAAACCCCCCCAAACCCAGCCCCCCCACACCCCTTAACCTTAACCCCAACGACCCAAACCCTAACCGCCCTAACCCTAAACGTGACCCAGAGCCTGAACCCTAAATCTCTAACCCCTCATGGCATCCTTTCACCGCTGAATACTACTCCATCCTATGGATGTACCACACACCACAAGGCGGCACAGTCCGACTTGGCACGACACCGGAGGACGTGACGCAAGACAAAGGATACTACCACATGACACAAAGGAGAGATCCGTAACGGCCGACTTCAGAAACTGCGTGGAAGCTGAAACTTCGCTTGGGCAGATGGGACCTGGACCTGAAGTATCTGACGATCTGAATCGTCTGTGAGAAAAACACTCAGTGCTGCGCTCGTCCATACGGGTGAAGGAGGGCAACCGAGTGAAGTAATCGGGGCAGCGACGAGAGTCCTAGACAAACGGGGCTGAGGGCCCGTCCGCGAAGCTCTGGGGAGCAACGTCGGACAGAGCAAAATTTAGCGTAGGCGCGAGCAACCGCGCACGGCCGCCCCGTGACTCGCAGACACGACAGCATTAGCGATTGGTCCCCGGGCTCCTGGCAGACTCAGGAATACAGCGCCAACGGAGCCGTCACGACATCTCCGACAACTCCCGCCTGTGTCGTTGCATCCGTAGGTGTCGGGGGCTGAAAAAGCAGAACGGGAGTATCAAGCGAGTTGGGGCCCGGGGTGGGGTGCTGACGTGTGCAAAGAGGGCCAGACGGAAGACTACGGTGGGTGGTGGAGGTGCGGACAGTGGCGTGGCAGAGGCACATAGGGGAGCCAGAATCCAACGACTACCCAGGGTCACGGAAGGCCCCAGACACTTCTATCCCAACTGGAGCAACCCTTGCGCATTCCACGGCCACATGCAACCAAACGGCCCCTCACGCGTGGGACCGGGCCTGGGCCAGGAGTACCTCACGAGGGGACAAGTCCCGCCTCCCTTGACTGCACCAACAGGGTGAGGGCGTTTTTGTCCACCAAGCCGAGAGGCATGCGTGCACTCCCCGTCGGACAAGAGACGAACGACCGCAGCGAGAGGCGCTTCAGGGGCCGCTGAAAACATCTATTCATCGAGCCCGGGGGGACGTCGCCAAAAGGAAACCATAAACCGCTAACCCCCAAACCCTAACCCACTCGACCCCACCCGCCGACCCTTGACCCTGACCCTGACCCTGATCCCTGACCCTGGCTCGGACCCGGAACCTAAACCTTGAACCTAAATCCTAACCCGAAACCCTCACCCCAACCCCAAGCCCTGACCCCAGCCCTAGGCCCGAACCCCAAAGCCAAAACCTAACCCTAAGCCCTGAACTTGACCCTGTCCCTAAAACCTAACACTGAACCCTAACCCCCCCAGCCCCCGCACTCTAACCACCCAACGCCCTGAACCCCTCCCCAACACCCCTAACCCAACCCGCTAACGCTAACCCCAACACCTCTAGCCCTAATCCCAACACCCAGCTCTAAGCCCAAGCCCAACCCCCAATCCTAAGCCCAGCAACCCTCACCCTAACCGCCCTAACCCTAACAATGACCCAAAGCCTGAACCCCAAAACCCTAACCCTAAAGGCCTAACCCTAAAACCCTGAGCCTACACCCTAAGCACCCGAGCCCGACGCCTGACCGCTGACCCCGACCCTCGACCCTGAATTCTGACCCTGCATCCTGACCCTAAGCCCTAACCCTAACCCCAACCCCAACCCCCTAAGGCCAAACCGCCAAACCCCCTAACCCCAAGCTCAAACCCCGTAACCCTAAACCCAACCCCCGGAGCACTAACTCTAACCCTAACCCTAACCTCAACCCATAACCCCTAACCCTAGCCCTAGCCCTAAGCCCTAACCCTCAACCCTAAACCTAAAACGGAACTTTCATCAACCCTCCACCTAACCCTGAACCCCAACCACTCCAGCCCCCAACCCTAAACACCCCAAAACCCCAACCAAAACCCCAACACCCCTGCCCCGACCCCAAACCCCCGAACCCTAGCCCCAGACCCCTAAGCTCAAGGCCAACACTCTAACCACAACCCAAACCGCCCTCGCCCCAACACCAAACCCCAACACAAAACCCCCCCAAACCCAGCCCCCCCCACACCCCTTAACCTTAACCCCAACGACCCAAACCCTAACCGCCCTAACCCTAAACGTGACCCAGAGCCTGAACCCTAAATCTCTAACCCCTCATGGCATCCTTTCACCGCTGAATACTACTCCATCCTATGGATGTACCACACACCACAAGGCGGCACAGTCCGACTTGGCACGACACCGGAGGACGTGACGCAAGACAAAGGATACTACCACATGACACAAAGGAGAGATCCGTAACGGCCGACTTCAGAAACTGCGTGGAAGCTGAAACTTCGCTTGGGCAGATGGGACCTGGACCTGAAGTATCTGACGATCTGAATCGTCTGTGAGAAAAACACTCAGTGCTGCGCTCGTCCATACGGGTGAAGGAGGGCAACCGAGTGAAGTAATCGGGGCAGCGACGAGAGTCCTAGACAAACGGGGCTGAGGGCCCGTCCGCGAAGCTCTGGGGAGCAACGTCGGACAGAGCAAAATTTAGCGTAGGCGCGAGCAACCGCGCACGGCCGCCCCGTGACTCGCAGACACGACAGCATTAGCGATTGGTCCCCGGGCTCCTGGCAGACTCAGGAATACAGCGCCAACGGAGCCGTCACGACATCTCCGACAACTCCCGCCTGTGTCGTTGCATCCGTAGGTGTCGGGGGCTGAAAAAGCAGAACGGGAGTATCAAGCGAGTTGGGGCCCGGGGTGGGGTGCTGACGTGTGCAAAGAGGGCCAGACGGAAGACTACGGTGGGTGGTGGAGGTGCGGACAGTGGCGTGGCAGAGGCACATAGGGGAGCCAGAATCCAACGACTACCCAGGGTCACGGAAGGCCCCAGACACTTCTATCCCAACCGGAGCAACCCTTGCGCATTCCACGGCCACATACAACCAAACGGCCCCTCACGCGTGGGACCGGGCCTGGGCCAGGAGTACCTCACGAGGGGACAAGTCCCGCCTCCCTTGACTGCACCAACAGGGTGAGGGCGTTTTTGTCCACCAAGCCGAGAGGCATGCGTGCACTCCCCGTCGGACAAGAGACGAACGACCGCAGCGAGAGGCGCTTCAGGGGCCGCTGAAAACATCTATTCATCGAGCCCGGGGGGACGTCGCCAAAAGGAAACCATAAACCGCTAACCCCCAAACCCTAACCCACTCGACCCCAACCGCCGACCCTTGACCCTGACCCTGATCCCTGACCCTGGCTCGGACCCGGAACCTAAACCTAGAACCTAAATCCTAACCCAAAACCCTCACCCCCAACCCCAAGCCCTGACCCCAGCCCTAGGCCCGAACCCCAAAGACAAAACCTAACCCTAAGCCCTGAACTTGACCCTGACCCTAAAACCTAACACTGAACCCTAACCCCCCCAACCCCCGCACTCTGACCACCCAACGCCCTAAACCCCTCCCCAACACCGCAAACCTAACCCGCTAACGCTCACCCCAACACCTCTAGCCCTAATCCCAACACCCAGCTCTAAGCCCAAGCCCAACCCCCAATCCTAAGCCCAGCAACCCTCACCCTAACCGCCCTAACCCTAACAATGACCCAAAGCCTGACCCCCAACACCCTAACCCTAAAGGCCTAACCCTAAAACCCTGAGCCTACACCCTAAGCACCCGAGCCCGACGCCTGACCGCTGACCCCGATCCTCGACCCAGAATTCTGAACCTGCATCCTGACACTAAGCCCTAACCATAACCCCAACCCCAACCCCCTAAGGCCAAACCGCCAAACCCCCTAACCCCAAGCTCAAACCCCGTAACCCTAAACCCAACCCCCGGAGCACTAACTCTAACCCTAACCCTAACCTCAACCCATAACCCCTAACCCTAGCCCTAGCCCTAAGCCCTAACCCTCAACCCTAAACCTAAAACGGAACTTTCATCAACCCTCCACCTAACCCTGAACCCCAACCACTCCAGCCCCCAACCCTAAACACCCCAAAACCCCAACCAAAACCCCAACACCCCTGCCCCGACCCCAAACCCCCGAACCCTAGCCCCAGACCCCTAAGCTCAAGGCCAACACCCTAACCACAACCCAAACCGCCCTTGCCCCAACACCAAACCCCCCCAAACCCAGCCCCCCCCACACCCCTTAGCCTGAACCCCAACGACCCAAACCCTAACCGCCCTAACCCTAAACGTGACCCAGAGCCTGAACCCTAAATCTCTAACCCCTCATGGCATCCTTTCACCGCTGAATACTACTCCATCCTATGGATGTACCACACACCACAAGGCGGCACAGTCCGACTTGGCACGACACCGGAGGACGTGACGCAAGACAAAGGATACTACCACATGACACAAAGGAGAGATCCGTAACGGCCGACTTCAGAAACTGCGTGGAAGCTGAAACTTCGCTTGGGCAGATGGGACCTGGACCTGAAGTATCTGACGATCTGAATCGTCTGTGAGAAAAACACTCAGTGCTGCGCTCGTCCATACGGGTGAAGGAGGGCAACCGAGTGAAGTAATCGGGGCAGCGACGAGAGTCCTAGACAAACGGGGCTGAGGGCCCGTCCGCGAAGCTCTGGGGAGCAACGTCGGACAGAGCAAAATTTAGCGTAGGCGCGAGCAACCGCGCACGGCCGCCCCGTGACTCGCAGACACGACAGCATTAGCGATTGGTCCCCGGGCTCCTGGCAGACTCAGGAATACAGCGCCAACGGAGCCGTCACGACATCTCCGACAACTCCCGCCTGTGTCGTTGCATCCGTAGGTGTCGGGGGCTGAAAAAGCAGAACGGGAGTATCAAGCGAGTTGGGGCCCGGGGTGGGGTGCTGACGTGTGCAAAGAGGGCCAGACGGAAGACTACGGTGGGTGGTGGAGGTGCGGACAGTGGCGTGGCAGAGGCACATAGGGGAGCCAGAATCCAACGACTACCCAGGGTCACGGAAGGCCCCAGACACTTCTATCCCAACCGGAGCAACCCTTGCGCATTCCACGGCCACATACAACCAAACGGCCCCTCACGCGTGGGACCGGGCCTGGGCCAGGAGTACCTCACGAGGGGACAAGTCCCGCCTCCCTTGACTGCACCAACAGGGTGAGGGCGTTTTTGTCCACCAAGCCGAGAGGCATGCGTGCACTCCCCGTCGGACAAGAGACGAACGACCGCAGCGAGAGGCGCTTCAGGGGCCGCTGAAAACATCTATTCATCGAGCCCGGGGGGACGTCGCCAAAAGGAAACCATAAACCGCTAACCCCCAAACCCTAACCCACTCGACCCCAACCGCCGACCCTTGACCCTGACCCTGATCCCTGACCCTGGCTCGGACCCGGAACCTAAACCTAGAACCTAAATCCTAACCCAAAACCCTCACCCCCAACCCCAAGCCCTGACCCCAGCCCTAGGCCCGAACCCCAAAGACAAAACCTAACCCTAAGCCCTGAACTTGACCCTGACCCTAAAACCTAACACTGAACCCTAACCCCCCCAACCCCCGCACTCTAACCACCCAACGCCCTAAACCCCTCCCCAACACCGCAAACCTAACCCGCTAACGCTCACCCCAACACCTCTAGCCCTAATCCCAACACCCAGCTCTAAGCCCAAGCCCAACCCCCAATCCTAAGCCCAGCAACCCTCACCCTAACCGCCCTAACCCTAACAATGACCCAAAGCCTGACCCCCAACACCCTAACCCTAAAGGCCTAACCCTAAAACCCTGAGCCTACACCCTAAGCACCCGAGCCCGACGCCTGACCGCTGACCCCGATCCTCGACCCAGAATTCTGAACCTGCATCCTGACACTAAGCCCTAACCATAACCCCAACCCCAACCCCCTAAGGCCAAACCGCCAAACCCCCTAACCCCAAGCTCAAACCCCGTAACCCTAAACCCAACCCCCGGAGCACTAACTCTAACCCTAACCCTAACCTCAACCCATAACCCCTAACCCTAGCCCTAGCCCTAAGCCCTAACCCTCAACCCTAAACCTAAAACGGAACTTTCATCAACCCTCCACCTAACCCTGAACCCCAACCACTCCAGCCCCCAACCCTAAACACCCCAAAACCCCAACCAAAACCCCAACACCCCTGCCCCGACCCCAAACCCCCGAACCCTAGCCCCAGACCCCTAAGCTCAAGGCCAACACCCTAACCACAACCCAAACCGCCCTTGCCCCAACACCAAACCCCCCCAAACCCAGCCCCCCCCACACCCCTTAGCCTGAACCCCAACGACCCAAACCCTAACCGCCCTAACCCTAAACGTGACCCAGAGCCTGAACCCTAAATCTCTAACCCCTCATGGCATCCTTTCACCGCTGAATACTACTCCATCCTATGGATGTACCACACACCACAAGGCGGCACAGTCCGACTTGGCACGACACCGGAGGACGTGACGCAAGACAAAGGATACTACCACATGACACAAAGGAGAGATCCGTAACGGCCGACTTCAGAAACTGCGTGGAAGCTGAAACTTCGCTTGGGCAGATGGGACCTGGACCTGAAGTATCTGACGATCTGAATCGTCTGTGAGAAAAACACTCAGTGCTGCGCTCGTCCATACGGGTGAAGGAGGGCAACCGAGTGAAGTAATCGGGGCAGCGACGAGAGTCCTAGACAAACGGGGCTGAGGGCCCGTCCGCGAAGCTCTGGGGAGCAACGTCGGACAGAGCAAAATTTAGCGTAGGCGCGAGCAACCGCGCACGGCCGCCCCGTGACTCGCAGACACGACAGCATTAGCGATTGGTCCCCGGGCTCCTGGCAGACTCAGGAATACAGCGCCAACGGAGCCGTCACGACATCTCCGACAACTCCCGCCTGTGTCGTTGCATCCGTAGGTGTCGGGGGCTGAAAAAGCAGAACGGGAGTATCAAGCGAGTTGGGGCCCGGGGTGGGGTGCTGACGTGTGCAAAGAGGGCCAGACGGAAGACTACGGTGGGTGGTGGAGGTGCGGACAGTGGCGTGGCAGAGGCACATAGGGGAGCCAGAATCCAACGACTACCCAGGGTCACGGAAGGCCCCAGACACTTCTATCCCAACCGGAGCAACCCTTGCGCATTCCACGGCCACATACAACCAAACGGCCCCTCACGCGTGGGACCGGGCCTGGGCCAGGAGTACCTCACGAGGGGACAAGTCCCGCCTCCCTTGACTGCACCAACAGGGTGAGGGCGTTTTTGTCCACCAAGCCGAGAGGCATGCGTGCACTCCCCGTCGGACAAGAGACGAACGACCGCAGCGAGAGGCGCTTCAGGGGCCGCTGAAAACATCTATTCATCGAGCCCGGGGGGACGTCGCCAAAAGGAAACCATAAACCGCTAACCCCCAAACCCTAACCCACTCGACCCCAACCGCCGACCCTTGACCCTGACCCTGATCCCTGACCCTGGCTCGGACCCGGAACCTAAACCTAGAACCTAAATCCTAACCCAAAACCCTCACCCCCAACCCCAAGCCCTGACCCCAGCCCTAGGCCCGAACCCCAAAGCCAAAACCTAACCCTAAGCCCTGAACTTGACCCTGACCCTAAAACCTAACACTGAACCCTAACCCCCCCAACCCCCGCACTCTAACCACCCAACGCCCTAAACCCCTCCCCAACACCGCAAACCTAACCCGCTAACGCTCACCCCAACACCTCTAGCCCTAATCCCAACACCCAGCTCTAAGCCCAAGCCCAACCCCCAATGCTAAGCCCAGCAACCCTCACCCTAACCGCCCTAACCCTAACAATGACCCAAAGCCTGACCCCCAACACCCTAACCCTAAAGGCCTAACCCTAAAACCCTGAGCCTACACCCTAAGCACCCGAGCCCGACGCCTGACCGCTGACCCCGACCCTCGACCCAGAATTCTGAACCTGCATCCTGACACTAAGCCCTAACCATAACCCCAACCCCAACCCCCTAAGGCCAAACCGCCAAACCCCCTAACCCCAAGCTCAAACCCCGTAACCCTAAACCCAACCCCCGGAGCACTAACTCTAACCCTAACCCTAACCTCAACCCATAACCCCTAACCCTAGCCCTAGCCCTAAGCCCTAACCCTCAACCCTAAACCTAAAACGGAACTTTCATCAACCCTCCACCTAACCCTGAACCCCAACCACTCCAGCCCCCAACCCTAAACACCCCAAAACCCCAACCAAAACCCCAACACCCCTGCCCCGACCCCAAACCCCCGAACCCTAGCCCCAGACCCCTAAGCTCAAGGCCAACACCCTAACCACAACCCAAACCGCCCTTGCCCCAACACCAAACCCCCCAAACCCAGCCCCCCCCACACCCCTTAGCCTTAACCCCAACGACCCAAACCCTAACCGCCCTAACCCTAAACGTGACCCAGAGCCTGAACCCTAAATCTCTAACCCCTCATGGCATCCTTTCACCGCTGAATACTACTCCATCCTATGGATGTACCACACACCACAAGGCGGCACAGTCCGACTTGGCACGACACCGGAGGACGTGACGCAAGACAAAGGATACTACCACATGACACAAAGGAGAGATCCGTAACGGCCGACTTCAGAAACTGCGTGGAAGCTGAAACTTCGCTTGGGCAGATGGGACCTGGACCTGAAGTATCTGACGATCTGAATCGTCTGTGAGAAAAACACTCAGTGCTGCGCTCGTCCATACGGGTGAAGGAGGGCAACCGAGTGAAGTAATCGGGGCAGCGACGAGAGTCCTAGACAAACGGGGCTGAGGGCCCGTCCGCGAAGCTCTGGGGAGCAACGTCGGACAGAGCAAAATTTAGCGTAGGCGCGAGCAACCGCGCACGGCCGCCCCGTGACTCGCAGACACGACAGCATTAGCGATTGGTCCCCGGGCTCCTGGCAGACTCAGGAATACAGCGCCAACGGAGCCGTCACGACATCTCCGACAACTCCCGCCTGTGTCGTTGCATCCGTAGGTGTCGGGGGCTGAAAAAGCAGAACGGGAGTATCAAGCGAGTTGGGGCCCGGGGTGGGGTGCTGACGTGTGCAAAGAGGGCCAGACGGAAGACTACGGTGGGTGGTGGAGGTGCGGACAGTGGCGTGGCAGAGGCACATAGGGGAGCCAGAATCCAACGACTACCCAGGGTCACGGAAGGCCCCAGACACTTCTATCCCAACCGGAGCAACCCTTGCGCATTCCACGGCCACATACAACCAAACGGCCCCTCACGCGTGGGACCGGGCCTGGGCCAGGAGTACCTCACGAGGGGACAAGTCCCGCCTCCCTTGACTGCACCAACAGGGTGAGGGCGTTTTTGTCCACCAAGCCGAGAGGCATGCGTGCACTCCCCCATCGGACAAGAGACGAACGACCGCAGCGAGAGGCGCTTCAGGGGCCGCTGAAAACATCTATTCATCGAGCCCGTGGGGAAGTCACCAAAAGGAAACCATAAACCGCTAACCCCCAAACCCTAACCCACTCGACCCCAACCGCCGACCCTTGACCCTGACCCTGATCCCTGACCCTGGCTCGGACCCGGAACCTAAACCTGGAAACTAAATCCTAACCCGAAACCCTCACCCCAACCCCAAGCCCTGACCCCAGCCCTAGGCCCGAACCCCAAAGCCAAAACCTAACCCTAAGCCCTGAACTTGACCCTGACCCTAAAACCTAACACTGAACCCTAACCCCCCCAACCCCCGTACTCTAACCACCCAACGCCCTGAACCCCTCCCCAACACCCCTAACCCAACCCGCTAACGCTAACCCCAACACCTCTAGCCCTAATCCCAACACCCAGCTCTAAGCCCAAGCCCAACCCCCAATCCTAAGCCCAGCAACCCTCACCCTAACCGCCCTAACCCTAACAATGACCCAAAGCCTGAACCCCAAAACCCTAACCCTAAAGGCCTAACCCTAAAACCCTGAGCCTACACCCTAAGCACCCGAGCCCGACGCCTGACCGCTGACCCCGACCCTCGACCCTGAATTCTGACCCTGCATCCTGACCCTAAGCCCTAACCCTAACCCCAACCCCAACCCCCTAAGGCCAAACCGCCAAACCCCCTAACCCCAAGCTCAAACCCCGTAACCCTAAACCCAACCCCCGGAGCACTAACTCTAACCCTAACCCTAACCTCAACCCATAACCCCTAACCCTAGCCCTAGCCCTAAGCCCTAACCCTCAACCCTAAACCTAAAACGGAACTTTCATCAACCCTCCACCTAACCCTGAACCGCAACCACTCCAGCCCCCAACCCTAAACACCCCAAAACCCCAACCAAAACCCCAACACACCTGCCCCGACCCCAAACCCCCGAACCCTAGCCCCAGACCCCTAAGCTCAAGGCCAACAGCCTAACCACAACCCAAACCGCCCTCTCCCTCGCCCCAACACCAAACCCCCAACACAAAACCCCCCCAAACCCAGCCCCCCCACACCCCTTAACCTTAACCCCAACGACCCAAACCCTAACCGCCCTAACCCTAAACGTGACCCAGAGCCTGAACCCTAAATCTCTAACCCCTCATGGCATCCTTTCACCGCTGAATACTACTCCATCCTATGGATGTACCACACACCACAAGGCGGCACAGTCCCACTTGGCACGACACCGGAGGACGTGACGCAAGACAAAGGATACTACCACATGACACAAAGGAGAGATCCGTAACGGCCGACTTCAGAAACTGCGTGGAAGCTGAAACTTCGCTTGGGCAGATGGGACCTGGACCTGAAGTATCTGACGATCTGAATCGTCTGTGAGAAAAACACTCAGTGCTGCGCTCGTCCATACGGGTGAAGGAGGGCAACCGAGTGAAGTAATCGGGGCAGCGACGAGAGTCCTAGACAAACGGGGCTGAGGGCCCGTCCGCGAAGCTCTGGGGAGCAACGTCGGACAGAGCAAAATTTAGCGTAGGCGCGAGCAACCGCGCACGGCCGCCCCGTGACTCGCAGACACGACAGCATTAGCGATTGGTCCCCGGGCTCCTGGCAGACTCAGGAATACAGCGCCAACGGAGCCGTCACGACATCTCCGACAACTCCCGCCTGTGTCGTTGCATCCGTAGGTGTCGGGGGCTGAAAAAGCAGAACGGGAGTATCAAGCGAGTTGGGGCCCGGGGTGGGGTGCTGACGTGTGCAAAGAGGGCCAGACGGAAGACTACGGTGGGTGGTGGAGGTGCGGACAGTGGCGTGGCAGAGGCACATAGGGGAGCCAGAATCCAACGACTACCCAGGGTCACGGAAGGCCCCAGACACTTCTATCCCAACCGGAGCAACCCTTGCGCATTCCACGGCCACATACAACCAAACGGCCCCTCACGCGTGGGACCGGGCCTGGGCCAGGAGTACCTCACGAGGGGACAAGTCCCGCCTCCCTTGACTGCACCAACAGGGTGAGGGCGTTTTTCTCCACCAAGCCGAGAGGCATGCGTGCACTCCCCGTCGGACAAGAGACGAACGACCGCAGCGAGAGGCGCTTCAGGGGCCGCTGAAAACATCTATTCATCGAGCCCGGGGGGACGTCGCCAAAAGGAAACCATAAACCGCTAACCTCCAAACCCTAACCCACTCGACCCCAACCGCCGACCCTTGACCCTGACCCTGATCCCTGACCCTGGCTCGGACCCGGAACCTAAACCTGGAACCTAAATCCTAACCCGAAACCCTCACCCCAACCCCAAGCCCTGACCCCAGCCCTAGGCCCGAACCCCAAAGCCAAAACCTAACCCTAAGCCCTGAACTTGACCCTGACCCTAAAACCTAACACTGAACCCTAACCCCCCCAACCCCCGCACTCTAACCACCCAACGCCCTGAACCCCTCCCCAACACCCCTAACCCAACCCGCTAACGCTAACCCCAACACCTCTAGCCCTAATCCCAACCCCCAGCTCTAAGCCCAAGCCCAACCCCCAATCCTAAGCCCAGCAACCCTCACCCTAACCGCCCTAACCCTAACAATGACCCAAAGCCTGAACCCCAAAACCCTAACCCTAAAGACCTAACCCTAAAACCCTAAGCCTACACCCTAAGCACCCGAGCCCGACGCCTGACCGCTGACCCCGACCCTCGACCCTGAATTCTGACCCTGCATCCTGACCCTAAGCCCTAACCCTAACCCCAACCCCAACCCCCTAAGGCCAAACCGCCAAACCCCCTAACCCCAAGCTCAAACCCCGTAACCCTAAACCCAACCCCCGGAGCACTAACTCTAACCCTAACCCTAACCTCAACCCATAACCCCTAACCCTAGCCCTAGCCCTAAGCCCTAACCCTCAACCCTAAACCTAAAACGGAACTTTCATCAACCCTCCACCTAACCCCGAACCCCAACCACTCCAGCCCCCAACCCTAAACACCCCAAAACCCCAACCAAAACCCCAACACCCCTGCCCCGACCCCAAACCCCCGAACCCTAGCCCCAGACCCCTAAGCTCAAGGCCAACAACGTAACCACAACCCAAACCGCCCTCGCCCCAACACCAAACCCCCAACACAAAACCCCCCCAAACCCAGCCCCCCCCACACCCCTTAACCTTAACCCCAACGACCCAAACCCTAACCGCCCTAACCCTAAACGTGACCCAGAGCCTGAACCCTAAATCTCTAACCCCTCATGGCATCCTTTCACCGCTGAATACTACTCCATCCTATGGATGTACCACACACCACAAGGCGGCACAGTCCCACTTGGCACGACACCGGAGGACGTGACGCAAGACAAAGGATACTACCACATGACACAAAGGAGAGATCCGTAACGGCCGACTTCAGAAACTGCGTGGAAGCTGAAACTTCGCTTGGGCAGATGGGACCTGGACCTGAAGTATCTGACGATCTGAATCGTCTGTGAGAAAAACACTCAGTGCTGCGCTCGTCCATACGGGTGAAGGAGGGCAACCGAGTGAAGTAATCGGGGCAGCGACGAGAGTCCTAGACAAACGGGGCTGAGGGCCCGTCCGCGAAGCTCTGGGGAGCAACGTCGGACAGAGCAAAATTTAGCGTAGGCGCGAGCAACCGCGCACGGCCGCCCCGTGACTCGCAGACACGACAGCATTAGCGATTGGTCCCCGGGCTCCTGGCAGACTCAGGAATACAGCGCCAACGGAGCCGTCACGACATCTCCGACAACTCCCGCCTGTGTCGTTGCATCCGTAGGTGTCGGGGGCTGAAAAAGCAGAACGGGAGTATCAAGCGAGTTGGGGCCCGGGGTGGGGTGCTGACGTGTGCAAAGAGGGCCAGACGGAAGACTACGGTGGGTGGTGGAGGTGCGGACAGTGGCGTGGCAGAGGCACATAGGGGAGCCAGAATCCAACGACTACCCAGGGTCACGGAAGGCCCCAGACACTTCTATCCCAACCGGAGCAACCCTTGCGCATTCCACGGCCACATACAACCAAACGGCCCCTCACGCGTGGGACCGGGCCTGGGCCAGGAGTACCTCACGAGGGGACAAGTCCCGCCTCCCTTGACTGCACCAACAGGGTGAGGGCGTTTTTGTCCACCAAGCCGAGAGGCATGCGTGCACTCCCCGTCGGACAAGAGACGAACGACCGCAGCGAGAGGCGCTTCAGGGGCCGCTGAAAACATCTATTCATCGAGCCCGGGGGGACGTCGCCAAAAGGAAACCATAAACCGCTAACCCCCAAACCCTAACCCACTCGACCCCAACCGCCGACCCTTGACCCTGACCCTGATCCCTGACCCTGGCTCGGACCCGGAACCTAAACCTGGAACCTAAATCCTAACCCGAAACCCTCACCCCAACCCCAAGCCCTGACCCCAGCCCTAGGCCCGAACCCCAAAGCCAAAACCTAACCCTAAGCCCTGAACTTGACCCTGACCCTAAAACCTAACACTGAACCCTAACCCCCCCAACCCCCGCACTCTAACCACCCAACGCCCTGAACCCCTCCCCAACACCCCTAACCCAACCCGCTAACGCTAACCCCAACACCTCTAGCCCTAATCCCAACCCCCAGCTCTAAGCCCCAGCCCAACCCCGAATCCTAAGCCCAGCAACCCTCACCCTAACCGCCCTAACCCTAACAATGACCCAAAGCCTGAACCCCAAAACCCTAACCCTAAAGGCCTAACCCTAAAACCCTGAGCCTACACCCTAAGCACCCGAGCCCGACGCCTGACCGCTGACCCCGACCCTCGACCCTGAATTCTGACCCTGCATCCTGACCCTAAGCCCTAACCCTAACCCCAACCCCAACCCCCTAAGGCCAAACCGCCAAACCCCCTAACCCCAAGCTCAAACCCCGTAACCCTAAACCCAACCCCCGGAGCACTAACTCTAACCCTAACCCTAACCTCAACCCATAACCCCTAACCCTAGCCCTAGCCCTAAGCCCTAACCCTCAACCCTAAACCTAAAACGGAACTTTCATCAACCCTCCACCTAACCCTGAACCCCAACCACTCCAGCCCCCAACCCTAAACACCCCAAAACCCCAACCAAAACCCCAACACCCCTGCCCCGACCCCAAACCCCCGAACCCTAGCCCCAGACCCCTAAGCTCAAGGCCAACACCCTAACCACAACCCAAACCGCCCTCGCCCCAACACCAAACCCCCAACACAAAACCCCCCCAAACCCAGCCCCCCCCACACCCCTTAACCTTAACCCCAACGACCCAAACCCTAACCGCCCTAACCCTAAACGTGACCCAGAGCCTGAACCCTAAATCTCTAACCCCTCATGGCATCCTTTCACCGCTGAATACTACTCCATCCTATGGATGTACCACACACCACAAGGCGGCACAGTCCGACTTGGCACGACACCGGAGGACGTGACGCAAGACAAAGGATACTACCACATGACACAAAGGAGAGATCCGTAACGGCCGACTTCAGAAACTGCGTGGAAGCTGAAACTTCGCTTGGGCAGATGGGACCTGGACCTGAAGTATCTGACGATCTGAATCGTCTGTGAGAAAAACACTCAGTGCTGCGCTCGTCCATACGGGTGAAGGAGGGCAACCGAGTGAAGTAATCGGGGCAGCGACGAGAGTCCTAGACAAACGGGGCTGAGGGCCCGTCCGCGAAGCTCTGGGGAGCAACGTCGGACAGAGCAAAATTTAGCGTAGGCGCGAGCAACCGCGCACGGCCGCCCCGTGACTCGCAGACACGACAGCATTAGCGATTGGTCCCCGGGCTCCTGGCAGACTCAGGAATACAGCGCCAACGGAGCCGTCACGACATCTCCGACAACTCCCGCCTGTGTCGTTGCATCCGTAGGTGTCGGGGGCTGAAAAAGCAGAACGGGAGTATCAAGCGAGTTGGGGCCCGGGGTGGGGTGCTGACGTGTGCAAAGAGGGCCAGACGGAAGACTACGGTGGGTGGTGGAGGTGCGGACAGTGGCGTGGCAGAGGCACATAGGGGAGCCAGAATCCAACGACTACCCAGGGTCACGGAAGGCCCCAGACACTTCTATCCCAACCGGAGCAACCCTTGCGCATTCCACGGCCACATGCAACCAAACGGCCCCTCACGCGTGGGACCGGGCCTGGGCCAGGAGTACCTCACGAGGGGACAAGTCCCGCCTCCCTTGACTGCACCAACAGGGTGAGGGCGTTTTTGTCCACCAAGCCGAGAGGCATGCGTGCACTCCCCGTCGGACAAGAGACGAACGACCGCAGCGAGAGGCGCTTCAGGGGCCGCTGAAAACATCTATTCATCGAGCCCGGGGGGACGTCGCCAAAAGGAAACCATAAACCGCTAACCCCCAAACCCTAACCCACTCGACCCCACCCGCCGACCCTTGACCCTGACCCTGACCCTGATCCCTGACCCTGGCTCGGACCCGGAACCTAAACCTTGAACCTAAATCCTAACCCGAAACCCTCACCCCAACCCCAAGCCCTGACCCCAGCCCTAGGCCCGAACCCCAAAGCCAAAACCTAACCCTAAGCCCTGAACTTGACCCTGACCCTAAAACCTAACACTGAACCCTAACCCCCCCAGCCCCCGCACTCTAACCACCCAACGCCCTGAACCCCTCCCCAACACCCCTAACCCAACCCGCTAACGCTAACCCCAACACCTCTAGCCCTAATCCCAACACCCAGCTCTAAGCCCAAGCCCAACCCCCAATCCTAAGCCCAGCAACCCTCACCCTAACCGCCCTAACCCTAACAATGACCCAAAGCCTGAACCCCAAAACCCTAACCCTAAAGGCCTAACCCTAAAACCCTGAGCCTACACCCTAAGCACCCGAGCCCGACGCCTGACCGCTGACCCCGACCCTCGACCCTGAATTCTGACCCTGCATCCTGACCCTAAGCCCTAACCCTAACCCCAACCCCAACCCCCTAAGGCCAAACCGCCAAACCCCCTAACCCCAAGCTCAACCCCCGTAACCCTAAACCCAACCCCCGGAGCACTAACTCTAACCCTAACCCTAACCTCAACCCATAACCTCTAACCCTAGCCCTAGCCCTAAGCCCTAACCCTCAACCCTAAACCTAAAACGGAACTTTCATCAACCCTCCACCTAACCCTGAACCCCAACCACTCCAGCCCCCAACCCTAAACACCCCAAAACCCCAACCAAAACCCCAACACCCCTGCCCCGACCCCAAACCCCCGAACCCTAGCCCCAGACCCCTAAGCTCAAGGCCAACACCCTAACCACAACCCAAACCGCCCTCGCCCCAACACCAAACCCCCAACACAAAACCCCCCCAAACCCAGCCCCCCCACACCCCTTAACCTTAACCCCAACGACCCAAACCCTAACCGCCCTAACCCTAAACGTGACCCAGAGCCTGAACCCTAAATCTCTAACCCCTCATGGCATCCTTTCACCGCTGAATACTACTCCATCCTATGGATGTACCACACACCACAAGGCGGCACAGTCCCACTTGGCACGACACCGGAGGACGTGACGCAAGACAAAGGATACTACCACATGACACAAAGGAGAGATCCGTAACGGCCGACTTCAGAAACTGCGTGGAAGCTGAAACTTCGCTTGGGCAGATGGGACCTGGACCTGAAGTATCTGACGATCTGAATCGTCTGTGAGAAAAACACTCAGTGCTGCGCTCGTCCATACGGGTGAAGGAGGGCAACCGAGTGAAGTAATCGGGGCAGCGACGAGAGTCCTAGACAAACGGGGCTGAGGGCCCGTCCGCGAAGCTCTGGGGAGCAACGTCGGACAGAGCAAAATTTAGCGTAGGCGCGAGCAACCGCGCACGGCCGCCCCGTGACTCGCAGACACGACAGCATTAGCGATTGGTCCCCGGGCTCCTGGCAGACTCAGGAATACAGCGCCAACGGAGCCGTCACGACATCTCCGACAACTCCCGCCTGTGTCGTTGCATCCGTAGGTGTCGGGGGCTGAAAAAGCAGAACGGGAGTATCAAGCGAGTTGGGGCCCGGGGTGGGGTGCTGACGTGTGCAAAGAGGGCCAGACGGAAGACTACGGTGGGTGGTGGAGGTGCGGACAGTGGCGTGGCAGGGGCACATAGGGGAGCCAGAATCCAACGACTACCCAGGGTCACGGAAGGCCCCAGACACTTCTATCCCAACCGGAGCAACCCTTGCGCATTCCACGGCCACATACAACCAAACGGCCCCTCACGCGTGGGACCGGGCCTGGGCCAGGAGTACCTCACGAGGGGACAAGTCCCGCCTCCCTTGACTGCACCAACAGGGTGAGGGCGTTTTTGTCCACCAAGCCGAGAGGCATGCGTGCACTCCCCGTCGGACAAGAGACGAACGACCGCAGCGAGAGGCGCTTCAGGGGCCGCTGAAAACATCTATTCATCGAGCCCGGGGGGACGTCGCCAAAAGGAAACCATAAACCGCTAACCCCCAAACCCTAACCCACTCGACCCCAACCGCCGACCCTTGACCCTGACCCTGATCCCTGCCCCTGGCTCGGACCCGGAACCTAAACCTGGAACCTAAATCCTAACCCGAAACCCTCACCCCAACCCCAAGCCCTGACCCCAGCCCTAGGCCCGAACCCCAAAGCCAAAACCTAACCCTAAGCCCTGAACTTGACCCTGACCCTAAAACCTAACACTGAACCCTAACCCCCCCAGCCCCCGCACTCTAACCACCCAACGCCCTGAACCCCTCCCCAACACCCCTAACCCAACCCGCTAACGCTAACCCCAACACCTCTAGCCCTAATCCCAACACCCAGCTCTAAGCCCAAGCCCAACCCCCAATCCTAAGCCCAGCAACCCTCACCCTAACCGCCCTAACCCTAACAATGACCCAAAGCCTGAACCCCAAAACCCTAACCCTAAAGGCCTAACCCTAAAACCCTGAGCCTACACCCTAAGCAACCGAGCCCGACGCCTGACCGCTGACCCCGACCCTCGACCCTGAATTCTGACCCTGCATCCTGACCCTAAGCCCTAACCCTAACCCCAACCCCAACCCCCTAAGGCCAAACCGCCAAACCCCCTAACCCCAAGCTCAACCCCCGTAACCCTAAACCCAACCCCCGGAGCACTAACTCTAACCCTAACCCTAACCTCAACCCATAACCCCTAACCCTAGCCCTAGCCCTAAGCCCTAACCCTCAACCCTAAACCTAAAACGGAACTTTCATCAACCCTCCACCTAACCCTGAACCCCAACCACTCCAGCCCCCAATCCTAAACACCCCAAAACCCCAACCAAAACCCCAACACCCCTGCCCCGACCCCAAACCCCCGAACCCTCGCCCCAGACCCCTAAGCTCAAGGCCAACATCCTAACCACAACCCAAACCGCCCTCGCCCCAACACCAAACCCCCAACACAAAACCCCCCCAAACCCAGCCCCCCCACACCCCTTAACCTTAACCCCAACGACCCAAACCCTAACCGCCCTAACCCTAAACGTGACCCAGAGCCTGAACCCTAAATCTCTAACCCCTCATGGCATCCTTTCACCGCTGAATACTACTCCATCCTATGGATGTACCACACACCACAAGGCGGCACAGTCCGACTTGGCACGACACCGGAGGACGTGACGCAAGACAAAGGATACTACCACATGACACAAAGGAGAGATCCGTAACGGCCGACTTCAGAAACTGCGTGGAAGCTGAAACTTCGCTTGGGCAGATGGGACCTGGACCTGAAGTATCTGACGATCTGAATCGTCTGTGAGAAAAACACTCAGTGCTGCGCTCGTCCATACGGGTGAAGGAGGGCAACCGAGTGAAGTAATCGGGGCAGCGACGAGAGTCCTAGACAAACGGGGCTGAGGGCCCGTCCGCGAAGCTCTGGGGAGCAACGTCGGACAGAGCAAAATTTAGCGTAGGCGCGAGCAACCGCGCACGGCCGCCCCGTGACTCGCAGACACGACAGCATTAGCGATTGGTCCCCGGGCTCCTGGCAGACTCAGGAATACAGCGCCAACGGAGCCGTCACGACATCTCCGACAACTCCCGCCTGTGTCGTTGCATCCGTAGGTGTCGGGGGCTGAAAAAGCAGAACGGGAGTATCAAGCGAGTTGGGGCCCGGGGTGGGGTGCTGACGTGTGCAAAGAGGGCCAGACGGAAGACTACGGTGGGTGGTGGAGGTGCGGACAGTGGCGTGGCAGAGGCACATAGGGGAGCCAGAATCCAACGACTACCCAGGGTCACGGAAGGCCCCAGACACTTCTATCCCAACTGGAGCAACCCTTGCGCATTCCACGGCCACATGCAACCAAACGGCCCCTCACGCGTGGGACCGGGCCTGGGCCAGGAGTACCTCACGAGGGGACAAGTCCCGCCTCCCTTGACTGCACCAACAGGGTGAGGGCGTTTTTGTCCACCAAGCCGAGAGGCATGCGTGCACTCCCCGTCGGACAAGAGACGAACGACCGCAGCGAGAGGCGCTTCAGGGGCCGCTGAAAACATCTATTCATCGAGCCCGGGGGGACGTCGCCAAAAGGAAACCATAAACCGCTAACCCCCAAACCCTAACCCACTCGACCCCACCCGCCGACCCTTGACCCTGACCCTGACCCTGATCCCTGACCCTGGCTCGGACCCGGAACCTAAACCTTGAACCTAAATCCTAACCCGAAACCCTCACCCCAACCCCAAGCCCTGACCCCAGCCCTAGGCCCGAACCCCAAAGCCAAAACCTAACCCTAAGCCCTGAACTTGACCCTGTCCCTAAAACCTAACACTGAACCCTAACCCCCCCAGCCCCCGCACTCTAACCACCCAACGCCCTGAACCCCTCCCCAACACCCCTAACCCAACCCGCTAACGCTAACCCCAACACCTCTAGCCCTAATCCCAACACCCAGCTCTAAGCCCAAGCCCAACCCCCAATCCTAAGCCCAGCAACCCTCACCCTAACCGCCCTAACCCTAACAATGACCCAAAGCCTGAACCCCAAAACCCTAACCCTAAAGGCCTAACCCTAAAACCCTGAGCCTACACCCTAAGCACCCGAGCCCGACGCCTGACCGCTGACCCCGACCCTCGACCCTGAATTCTGACCCTGCATCCTGACCCTAAGCCCTAACCCTAACCCCAACCCCAACCCCCTAAGGCCAAACCGCCAAACCCCCTAACCCCAAGCTCAACCCCCGTAACCCTAAACCCAACCCCCGGAGCACTAACTCTAACCCTAACCCTAACCTCAACCCATAACCTCTAACCCTAGCCCTAGCCCTAAGCCCTAACCCTCAACCCTAAACCTAAAACGGAACTTTCATCAACCCTCCACCTAACCCTGAACCCCAACCACTCCAGCCCCCAACCCTAAACACCCCAAAACCCCAACCAAAACCCCAACACCCCTGCCCCGACCCCAAACCCCCGAACCCTAGCCCCAGACCCCTAAGCTCAAGGCCAACACCCTAACCACAACCCAAACCGCCCTCGCCCCAACACCAAACCCCCAACACAAAACCCCCCCAAACCCAGCCCCCCCACACCCCTTAACCTTAACCCCAACGACCCAAACCCTAACCGCCCTAACCCTAAACGTGACCCAGAGCCTGAACCCTAAATCTCTAACCCCTCATGGCATCCTTTCACCGCTGAATACTACTCCATCCTATGGATGTACCACACACCACAAGGCGGCACAGTCCCACTTGGCACGACACCGGAGGACGTGACGCAAGACAAAGGATACTACCACATGACACAAAGGAGAGATCCGTAACGGCCGACTTCAGAAACTGCGTGGAAGCTGAAACTTCGCTTGGGCAGATGGGACCTGGACCTGAAGTATCTGACGATCTGAATCGTCTGTGAGAAAAACACTCAGTGCTGCGCTCGTCCATACGGGTGAAGGAGGGCAACCGAGTGAAGTAATCGGGGCAGCGACGAGAGTCCTAGACAAACGGGGCTGAGGGCCCGTCCGCGAAGCTCTGGGGAGCAACGTCGGACAGAGCAAAATTTAGCGTAGGCGCGAGCAACCGCGCACGGCCGCCCCGTGACTCGCAGACACGACAGCATTAGCGATTGGTCCCCGGGCTCCTGGCAGACTCAGGAATACAGCGCCAACGGAGCCGTCACGACATCTCCGACAACTCCCGCCTGTGTCGTTGCATCCGTAGGTGTCGGGGGCTGAAAAAGCAGAACGGGAGTATCAAGCGAGTTGGGGCCCGGGGTGGGGTGCTGACGTGTGCAAAGAGGGCCAGACGGAAGACTACGGTGGGTGGTGGAGGTGCGGACAGTGGCGTGGCAGGGGCACATAGGGGAGCCAGAATCCAACGACTACCCAGGGTCACGGAAGGCCCCAGACACTTCTATCCCAACCGGAGCAACCCTTGCGCATTCCACGGCCACATACAACCAAACGGCCCCTCACGCGTGGGACCGGGCCTGGGCCAGGAGTACCTCACGAGGGGACAAGTCCCGCCTCCCTTGACTGCACCAACAGGGTGAGGGCGTTTTTGTCCACCAAGCCGAGAGGCATGCGTGCACTCCCCGTCGGACAAGAGACGAACGACCGCAGCGAGAGGCGCTTCAGGGGCCGCTGAAAACATCTATTCATCGAGCCCGGGGGGACGTCGCCAAAAGGAAACCATAAACCGCTAACCCCCAAACCCTAACCCACTCGACCCCAACCGCCGACCCTTGACCCTGACCCTGATCCCTGCCCCTGGCTCGGACCCGGAACCTAAACCTGGAACCTAAATCCTAACCCGAAACCCTCACCCCAACCCCAAGCCCTGACCCCAGCCCTAGGCCCGAACCCCAAAGCCAAAACCTAACCCTAAGCCCTGAACTTGACCCTGACCCTAAAACCTAACACTGAACCCTAACCCCCCCAGCCCCCGCACTCTAACCACCCAACGCCCTGAACCCCTCCCCAACACCCCTAACCCAACCCGCTAACGCTAACCCCAACACCTCTAGCCCTAATCCCAACCCCCAGCTCTAAGCCCAAGCCCAACCCCCAATCCTAAGCCCAGCAACCCTCACCCTAACCGCCCTAACCCTAACAATGACCCAAAGCCTGAACCCCAAAACCCTAACCCTAAAGGCCTAACCCTAAAACCCTGAGCCTACACCCTAAGCAACCGAGCCCGACGCCTGACCGCTGACCCCGACCCTCGACCCTGAATTCTGACCCTGCATCCTGACCCTAAGCCCTAACCCTAACCCCAACCCCAACCCCCTAAGGCCAAACCGCCAAACCCCCTAACCCCAAGCTCAACCCCCGTAACCCTAAACCCAACCCCCGGAGCACTAACTCTAACCCTAACCCTAACCTCAACCCATAACCCCTAACCCTAGCCCTAGCCCTAAGCCCTAACCCTCAACCCTAAACCTAAAACGGAACTTTCATCAACCCTCCACCTAACCCTGAACCCCAACCACTCCAGCCCCCAATCCTAAACACCCCAAAACCCCAACCAAAACCCCAACACCCCTGCCCCGACCCCAAACCCCCGAACCCTCGCCCCAGACCCCTAAGCTCAAGGCCAACATCCTAACCACAACCCAAACCGCCCTCGCCCCAACACCAAACCCCCAACACAAAACCCCCCCAAACCCAGCCCCCCCACACCCCTTAACCTTAACCCCAACGACCCAAACCCTAACCGCCCTAACCCTAAACGTGACCCAGAGCCTGAACCCTAAATCTCTAACCCCTCATGGCATCCTTTCACCGCTGAATACTACTCCATCCTATGGATGTACCACACACCACAAGGCGGCACAGTCCGACTTGGCACGACACCGGAGGACGTGACGCAAGACAAAGGATACTACCACATGACACAAAGGAGAGATCCGTAACGGCCGACTTCAGAAACTGCGTGGAAGCTGAAACTTCGCTTGGGCAGATGGGACCTGGACCTGAAGTATCTGACGATCTGAATCGTCTGTGAGAAAAACACTCAGTGCTGCGCTCGTCCATACGGGTGAAGGAGGGCAACCGAGTGAAGTAATCGGGGCAGCGACGAGAGTCCTAGACAAACGGGGCTGAGGGCCCGTCCGCGAAGCTCTGGGGAGCAACGTCGGACAGAGCAAAATTTAGCGTAGGCGCGAGCAACCGCGCACGGCCGCCCCGTGACTCGCAGACACGACAGCATTAGCGATTGGTCCCCGGGCTCCTGGCAGACTCAGGAATACAGCGCCAACGGAGCCGTCACGACATCTCCGACAACTCCCGCCTGTGTCGTTGCATCCGTAGGTGTCGGGGGCTGAAAAAGCAGAACGGGAGTATCAAGCGAGTTGGGGCCCGGGGTGGGGTGCTGACGTGTGCAAAGAGGGCCAGACGGAAGACTACGGTGGGTGGTGGAGGTGCGGACAGTGGCGTGGCAGAGGCACATAGGGGAGCCAGAATCCAACGACTACCCAGGGTCACGGAAGGCCCCAGACACTTCTATCCCAACCGGAGCAACCCTTGCGCATTCCACGGCCACATGCAACCAAACGGCCCCTCACGCGTGGGACCGGGCCTGGGCCAGGAGTACCTCACGAGGGGACAAGTCCCGCCTCCCTTGACTGCACCAACAGGGTGAGGGCGTTTTTGTCCACCAAGCCGAGAGGCATGCGTGCACTCCCCGTCGGACAAGAGACGAACGACCGCAGCGAGAGGCGCTTCAGGGGCCGCTGAAAACATCTATTCATCGAGCCCGGGGGGACGTCGCCAAAAGGAAACCATAAACCGCTAACCCCCAAACCCTAACCCACTCGACCCCACCCGCCGACCCTTGACCCTGACCCTGACCCTGATCCCTGACCCTGGCTCGGACCCGGAACCTAAACCTTGAACCTAAATCCTAACCCGAAACCCTCACCCCAACCCCAAGCCCTGACCCCAGCCCTAGGCCCGAACCCCAAAGCCAAAACCTAACCCTAAGCCCTGAACTTGACCCTGACCCTAAAACCTAACACTGAACCCTAACCCCCCCAGCCCCCGCACTCTAACCACCCAACGCCCTGAACCCCTCCCCAACACCCCTAACCCAACCCGCTAACGCTAACCCCAACACCTCTAGCCCTAATCCCAACACCCAGCTCTAAGCCCAAGCCCAACCCCCAATCCTAAGCCCAGCAACCCTCACCCTAACCGCCCTAACCCTAACAATGACCCAAAGCCTGAACCCCAAAACCCTAACCCTAAAGGCCTAACCCTAAAACCCTGAGCCTACACCCTAAGCACCCGAGCCCGACGCCTGACCGCTGACCCCGACCCTCGACCCTGAATTCTGACCCTGCATCCTGACCCTAAGCCCTAACCCTAACCCCAACCCCAACCCCCTAAGGCCAAACCGCCAAACCCCCTAACCCCAAGCTCAACCCCCGTAACCCTAAACCCAACCCCCGGAGCACTAACTCTAACCCTAACCCTAACCTCAACCCATAACCTCTAACCCTAGCCCTAGCCCTAAGCCCTAACCCTCAACCCTAAACCTAAAACGGAACTTTCATCAACCCTCCACCTAACCCTGAACCCCAACCACTCCAGCCCCCAACCCTAAACACCCCAAAACCCCAACCAAAACCCCAACACCCCTGCCCCGACCCCAAACCCCCGAACCCTAGCCCCAGACCCCTAAGCTCAAGGCCAACACCCTAACCACAACCCAAACCGCCCTCGCCCCAACACCAAACCCCCAACACAAAACCCCCCCAAACCCAGCCCCCCCACACCCCTTAACCTTAACCCCAACGACCCAAACCCTAACCGCCCTAACCCTAAACGTGACCCAGAGCCTGAACCCTAAATCTCTAACCCCTCATGGCATCCTTTCACCGCTGAATACTACTCCATCCTATGGATGTACCACACACCACAAGGCGGCACAGTCCCACTTGGCACGACACCGGAGGACGTGACGCAAGACAAAGGATACTACCACATGACACAAAGGAGAGATCCGTAACGGCCGACTTCAGAAACTGCGTGGAAGCTGAAACTTCGCTTGGGCAGATGGGACCTGGACCTGAAGTATCTGACGATCTGAATCGTCTGTGAGAAAAACACTCAGTGCTGCGCTCGTCCATACGGGTGAAGGAGGGCAACCGAGTGAAGTAATCGGGGCAGCGACGAGAGTCCTAGACA
Organism: Loxodonta africana; assembly: GCF_030014295.1. Taxonomy (NCBI): domain Eukaryota; kingdom Metazoa; phylum Chordata; class Mammalia; order Proboscidea; family Elephantidae; genus Loxodonta; species Loxodonta africana. Next base: position 24,709 of record NW_026975243.1, on the reverse strand, counting down.
AACGGGGCTGAGGGCCCGTCCGCGAAGCTCTGGGGAGCAACGTCGGACAGAGCAAAATTTAGCGTAGGCGCGAGCAACCGCGCACGGCCGCCCCGTGACTCGCAGACACGACAGCATTAGCGATTGGTCCCCGGGCTCCTGGCAGACTCAGGAATACAGCGCCAACGGAGCCGTCACGACATCTCCGACAACTCCCGCCTGTGTCGTTGCATCCGTAGGTGTCGGGGGCTGAAAAAGCAGAACGGGAGTATCAAGCGAGTTGGGGCCCGGGGTGGGGTGCTGACGTGTGCAAAGAGGGCCAGACGGAAGACTACGGTGGGTGGTGGAGGTGCGGACAGTGGCGTGGCAGGGGCACATAGGGGAGCCAGAATCCAACGACTACCCAGGGTCACGGAAGGCCCCAGACACTTCTATCCCAACCGGAGCAACCCTTGCGCATTCCACGGCCACATACAACCAAACGGCCCCTCACGCGTGGGACCGGGCCTGGGCCAGGAGTACCTCACGAGGGGACAAGTCCCGCCTCCCTTGACTGCACCAACAGGGTGAGGGCGTTTTTGTCCACCAAGCCGAGAGGCATGCGTGCACTCCCCGTCGGACAAGAGACGAACGACCGCAGCGAGAGGCGCTTCAGGGGCCGCTGAAAACATCTATTCATCGAGCCCGGGGGGACGTCGCCAAAAGGAAACCATAAACCGCTAACCCCCAAACCCTAACCCACTCGACCCCAACCGCCGACCCTTGACCCTGACCCTGATCCCTGCCCCTGGCTCGGACCCGGAACCTAAACCTGGAACCTAAATCCTAACCCGAAACCCTCACCCCAACCCCAAGCCCTGACCCCAGCCCTAGGCCCGAACCCCAAAGCCAAAACCTAACCCTAAGCCCTGAACTTGACCCTGACCCTAAAACCTAACACTGAACCCTAACCCCCCCAGCCCCCGCACTCTAACCACCCAACGCCCTGAACCCCTCCCCAACACCCCTAACCCAACCCGCTAACGCTAACCCCAACACCTCTAGCCCTAATCCCAACACCCAGCTCTAAGCCCAAGCCCAACCCCCAATCCTAAGCCCAGCAACCCTCACCCTAACCGCCCTAACCCTAACAATGACCCAAAGCCTGAACCCCAAAACCCTAACCCTAAAGGCCTAACCCTAAAACCCTGAGCCTACACCCTAAGCAACCGAGCCCGACGCCTGACCGCTGACCCCGACCCTCGACCCTGAATTCTGACCCTGCATCCTGACCCTAAGCCCTAACCCTAACCCCAACCCCAACCCCCTAAGGCCAAACCGCCAAACCCCCTAACCCCAAGCTCAACCCCCGTAACCCTAAACCCAACCCCCGGAGCACTAACTCTAACCCTAACCCTAACCTCAACCCATAACCTCTAACCCTAGCCCTAGCCCTAAGCCCTAACCCTCAACCCTAAACCTAAAACGGAACTTTCATCAACCCTCCACCTAACCCTGAACCCCAACCACTCCAGCCCCCAACCCTAAACACCCCAAAACCCCAACCAAAACCCCAACACCCCTGCCCCGACCCCAAACCCCCGAACCCTAGCCCCAGACCCCTAAGCTCAAGGCCAACACCCTAACCACAACCCAAACCGCCCTCGCCCCAACACCAAACCCCCAACACAAAACCCCCCCAAACCCAGCCCCCCCACACCCCTTAACCTTAACCCCAACGACCCAAACCCTAACCGCCCTAACCCTAAACGTGACCCAGAGCCTGAACCCTAAATCTCTAACCCCTCATGGCATCCTTTCACCGCTGAATACTACTCCATCCTATGGATGTACCACACACCACAAGGCGGCACAGTCCCACTTGGCACGACACCGGAGGACGTGACGCAAGACAAAGGATACTACCACATGACACAAAGGAGAGATCCGTAACGGCCGACTTCAGAAACTGCGTGGAAGCTGAAACTTCGCTTGGGCAGATGGGACCTGGACCTGAAGTATCTGACGATCTGAATCGTCTGTGAGAAAAACACTCAGTGCTGCGCTCGTCCATACGGGTGAAGGAGGGCAACCGAGTGAAGTAATCGGGGCAGCGACGAGAGTCCTAGACAAACGGGGCTGAGGGCCCGTCCGCGAAGCTCTGGGGAGCAACGTCGGACAGAGCAAAATTTAGCGTAGGCGCGAGCAACCGCGCACGGCCGCCCCGTGACTCGCAGACACGACAGCATTAGCGATTGGTCCCCGGGCTCCTGGCAGACTCAGGAATACAGCGCCAACGGAGCCGTCACGACATCTCCGACAACTCCCGCCTGTGTCGTTGCATCCGTAGGTGTCGGGGGCTGAAAAAGCAGAACGGGAGTATCAAGCGAGTTGGGGCCCGGGGTGGGGTGCTGACGTGTGCAAAGAGGGCCAGACGGAAGACTACGGTGGGTGGTGGAGGTGCGGACAGTGGCGTGGCAGGGGCACATAGGGGAGCCAGAATCCAACGACTACCCAGGGTCACGGAAGGCCCCAGACACTTCTATCCCAACCGGAGCAACCCTTGCGCATTCCACGGCCACATACAACCAAACGGCCCCTCACGCGTGGGACCGGGCCTGGGCCAGGAGTACCTCACGAGGGGACAAGTCCCGCCTCCCTTGACTGCACCAACAGGGTGAGGGCGTTTTTGTCCACCAAGCCGAGAGGCATGCGTGCACTCCCCGTCGGACAAGAGACGAACGACCGCAGCGAGAGGCGCTTCAGGGGCCGCTGAAAACATCTATTCATCGAGCCCGGGGGGACGTCGCCAAAAGGAAACCATAAACCGCTAACCCCCAAACCCTAACCCACTCGACCCCAACCGCCGACCCTTGACCCTGACCCTGATCCCTGCCCCTGGCTCGGACCCGGAACCTAAACCTGGAACCTAAATCCTAACCCGAAACCCTCACCCCAACCCCAAGCCCTGACCCCAGCCCTAGGCCCGAACCCCAAAGCCAAAACCTAACCCTAAGCCCTGAACTTGACCCTGACCCTAAAACCTAACACTGAACCCTAACCCCCCCAGCCCCCGCACTCTAACCACCCAACGCCCTGAACCCCTCCCCAACACCCCTAACCCAACCCGCTAACGCTAACCCCAACACCTCTAGCCCTAATCCCAACCCCCAGCTCTAAGCCCAAGCCCAACCCCCAATCCTAAGCCCAGCAACCCTCACCCTAACCGCCCTAACCCTAACAATGACCCAAAGCCTGAACCCCAAAACCCTAACCCTAAAGGCCTAACCCTAAAACCCTGAGCCTACACCCTAAGCAACCGAGCCCGACGCCTGACCGCTGACCCCGACCCTCGACCCTGAATTCTGACCCTGCATCCTGACCCTAAGCCCTAACCCTAACCCCAACCCCAACCCCCTAAGGCCAAACCGCCAAACCCCCTAACCCCAAGCTCAACCCCCGTAACCCTAAACCCAACCCCCGGAGCACTAACTCTAACCCTAACCCTAACCTCAACCCATAACCCCTAACCCTAGCCCTAGCCCTAAGCCCTAACCCTCAACCCTAAACCTAAAACGGAACTTTCATCAACCCTCCACCTAACCCTGAACCCCAACCACTCCAGCCCCCAATCCTAAACACCCCAAAACCCCAACCAAAACCCCAACACCCCTGCCCCGACCCCAAACCCCCGAACCCTCGCCCCAGACCCCTAAGCTCAAGGCCAACATCCTAACCACAACCCAAACCGCCCTCGCCCCAACACCAAACCCCCAACACAAAACCCCCCCAAACCCAGCCCCCCCACACCCCTTAACCTTAACCCCAACGACCCAAACCCTAACCGCCCTAACCCTAAACGTGACCCAGAGCCTGAACCCTAAATCTCTAACCCCTCATGGCATCCTTTCACCGCTGAATACTACTCCATCCTATGGATGTACCACACACCACAAGGCGGCACAGTCCCACTTGGCACGACACCGGAGGACGTGACGCAAGACAAAGGATACTACCACATGACACAAAGGAGAGATCCGTAACGGCCGACTTCAGAAACTGCGTGGAAGCTGAAACTTCGCTTGGGCAGATGGGACCTGGACCTGAAGTATCTGACGATCTGAATCGTCTGTGAGAAAAACACTCAGTGCTGCGCTCGTCCATACGGGTGAAGGAGGGCAACCGAGTGAAGTAATCGGGGCAGCGACGAGAGTCCTAGACAAACGGGGCTGAGGGCCCGTCCGCGAAGCTCTGGGGAGCAACGTCGGACAGAGCAAAATTTAGCGTAGGCGCGAGCAACCGCGCACGGCCGCCCCGTGACTCGCAGACACGACAGCATTAGCGATTGGTCCCCGGGCTCCTGGCAGACTCAGGAATACAGCGCCAACGGAGCCGTCACGACATCTCCGACAACTCCCGCCTGTGTCGTTGCATCCGTAGGTGTCGGGGGCTGAAAAAGCAGAACGGGAGTATCAAGCGAGTTGGGGCCCGGGGTGGGGTGCTGACGTGTGCAAAGAGGGCCAGACGGAAGACTACGGTGGGTGGTGGAGGTGCGGACAGTGGCGTGGCAGAGGCACATAGGGGAGCCAGAATCCAACGACTACCCAGGGTCACGGAAGGCCCCAGACACTTCTATCCCAACCGGAGCAACCCTTGCGCATTCCACGGCCACATGCAACCAAACGGCCCCTCACGCGTGGGACCGGGCCTGGGCCAGGAGTACCTCACGAGGGGACAAGTCCCGCCTCCCTTGACTGCACCAACAGGGTGAGGGCGTTTTTGTCCACCAAGCCGAGAGGCATGCGTGCACTCCCCGTCGGACAAGAGACGAACGACCGCAGCGAGAGGCGCTTCAGGGGCCGCTGAAAACATCTATTCATCGAGCCCGGGGGGACGTCGCCAAAAGGAAACCATAAACCGCTAACCCCCAAACCCTAACCCACTCGACCCCACCCGCCGACCCTTGACCCTGACCCTGACCCTGATCCCTGACCCTGGCTCGGACCCGGAACCTAAACCTTGAACCTAAATCCTAACCCGAAACCCTCACCCCAACCCCAAGCCCTGACCCCAGCCCTAGGCCCGAACCCCAAAGCCAAAACCTAACCCTAAGCCCTGAACTTGACCCTGACCCTAAAACCTAACACTGAACCCTAACCCCCCCAGCCCCCGCACTCTAACCACCCAACGCCCTGAACCCCTCCCCAACACCCCTAACCCAACCCGCTAACGCTAACCCCAACACCTCTAGCCCTAATCCCAACACCCAGCTCTAAGCCCAAGCCCAACCCCCAATCCTAAGCCCAGCAACCCTCACCCTAACCGCCCTAACCCTAACAATGACCCAAAGCCTGAACCCCAAAACCCTAACCCTAAAGGCCTAACCCTAAAACCCTGAGCCTACACCCTAAGCACCCGAGCCCGACGCCTGACCGCTGACCCCGACCCTCGACCCTGAATTCTGACCCTGCATCCTGACCCTAAGCCCTAACCCTAACCCCAACCCCAACCCCCTAAGGCCAAACCGCCAAACCCCCTAACCCCAAGCTCAACCCCCGTAACCCTAAACCCAACCCCCGGAGCACTAACTCTAACCCTAACCCTAACCTCAACCCATAACCTCTAACCCTAGCCCTAGCCCTAAGCCCTAACCCTCAACCCTAAACCTAAAACGGAACTTTCATCAACCCTCCACCTAACCCTGAACCCCAACCACTCCAGCCCCCAACCCTAAACACCCCAAAACCCCAACCAAAACCCCAACACCCCTGCCCCGACCCCAAACCCCCGAACCCTAGCCCCAGACCCCTAAGCTCAAGGCCAACACCCTAACCACAACCCAAACCGCCCTCGCCCCAACACCAAACCCCCAACACAAAACCCCCCCAAACCCAGCCCCCCCACACCCCTTAACCTTAACCCCAACGACCCAAACCCTAACCGCCCTAACCCTAAACGTGACCCAGAGCCTGAACCCTAAATCTCTAACCCCTCATGGCATCCTTTCACCGCTGAATACTACTCCATCCTATGGATGTACCACACACCACAAGGCGGCACAGTCCCACTTGGCACGACACCGGAGGACGTGACGCAAGACAAAGGATACTACCACATGACACAAAGGAGAGATCCGTAACGGCCGACTTCAGAAACTGCGTGGAAGCTGAAACTTCGCTTGGGCAGATGGGACCTGGACCTGAAGTATCTGACGATCTGAATCGTCTGTGAGAAAAACACTCAGTGCTGCGCTCGTCCATACGGGTGAAGGAGGGCAACCGAGTGAAGTAATCGGGGCAGCGACGAGAGTCCTAGACAAACGGGGCTGAGGGCCCGTCCGCGAAGCTCTGGGGAGCAACGTCGGACAGAGCAAAATTTAGCGTAGGCGCGAGCAACCGCGCACGGCCGCCCCGTGACTCGCAGACACGACAGCATTAGCGATTGGTCCCCGGGCTCCTGGCAGACTCAGGAATACAGCGCCAACGGAGCCGTCACGACATCTCCGACAACTCCCGCCTGTGTCGTTGCATCCGTAGGTGTCGGGGGCTGAAAAAGCAGAACGGGAGTATCAAGCGAGTTGGGGCCCGGGGTGGGGTGCTGACGTGTGCAAAGAGGGCCAGACGGAAGACTACGGTGGGTGGTGGAGGTGCGGACAGTGGCGTGGCAGGGGCACATAGGGGAGCCAGAATCCAACGACTACCCAGGGTCACGGAAGGCCCCAGACACTTCTATCCCAACCGGAGCAACCCTTGCGCATTCCACGGCCACATACAACCAAACGGCCCCTCACGCGTGGGACCGGGCCTGGGCCAGGAGTACCTCACGAGGGGACAAGTCCCGCCTCCCTTGACTGCACCAACAGGGTGAGGGCGTTTTTGTCCACCAAGCCGAGAGGCATGCGTGCACTCCCCGTCGGACAAGAGACGAACGACCGCAGCGAGAGGCGCTTCAGGGGCCGCTGAAAACATCTATTCATCGAGCCCGGGGGGACGTCGCCAAAAGGAAACCATAAACCGCTAACCCCCAAACCCTAACCCACTCGACCCCAACCGCCGACCCTTGACCCTGACCCTGATCCCTGCCCCTGGCTCGGACCCGGAACCTAAACCTGGAACCTAAATCCTAACCCGAAACCCTCACCCCAACCCCAAGCCCTGACCCCAGCCCTAGGCCCGAACCCCAAAGCCAAAACCTAACCCTAAGCCCTGAACTTGACCCTGACCCTAAAACCTAACACTGAACCCTAACCCCCCCAGCCCCCGCACTCTAACCACCCAACGCCCTGAACCCCTCCCCAACACCCCTAACCCAACCCGCTAACGCTAACCCCAACACCTCTAGCCCTAATCCCAACACCCAGCTCTAAGCCCAAGCCCAACCCCCAATCCTAAGCCCAGCAACCCTCACCCTAACCGCCCTAACCCTAACAATGACCCAAAGCCTGAACCCCAAAACCCTAACCCTAAAGGCCTAACCCTAAAACCCTGAGCCTACACCCTAAGCAACCGAGCCCGACGCCTGACCGCTGACCCCGACCCTCGACCCTGAATTCTGACCCTGCATCCTGACCCTAAGCCCTAACCCTAACCCCAACCCCAACCCCCTAAGGCCAAACCGCCAAACCCCCTAACCCCAAGCTCAACCCCCGTAACCCTAAACCCAACCCCCGGAGCACTAACTCTAACCCTAACCCTAACCTCAACCCATAACCCCTAACCCTAGCCCTAGCCCTAAGCCCTAACCCTCAACCCTAAACCTAAAACGGAACTTTCATCAACCCTCCACCTAACCCTGAACCCCAACCACTCCAGCCCCCAATCCTAAACACCCCAAAACCCCAACCAAAACCCCAACACCCCTGCCCCGACCCCAAACCCCCGAACCCTCGCCCCAGACCCCTAAGCTCAAGGCCAACATCCTAACCACAACCCAAACCGCCCTCGCCCCAACACCAAACCCCCAACACAAAACCCCCCCAAACCCAGCCCCCCCACACCCCTTAACCTTAACCCCAACGACCCAAACCCTAACCGCCCTAACCCTAAACGTGACCCAGAGCCTGAACCCTAAATCTCTAACCCCTCATGGCATCCTTTCACCGCTGAATACTACTCCATCCTATGGATGTACCACACACCACAAGGCGGCACAGTCCGACTTGGCACGACACCGGAGGACGTGACGCAAGACAAAGGATACTACCACATGACACAAAGGAGAGATCCGTAACGGCCGACTTCAGAAACTGCGTGGAAGCTGAAACTTCGCTTGGGCAGATGGGACCTGGACCTGAAGTATCTGACGATCTGAATCGTCTGTGAGAAAAACACTCAGTGCTGCGCTCGTCCATACGGGTGAAGGAGGGCAACCGAGTGAAGTAATCGGGGCAGCGACGAGAGTCCTAGACAAACGGGGCTGAGGGCCCGTCCGCGAAGCTCTGGGGAGCAACGTCGGACAGAGCAAAATTTAGCGTAGGCGCGAGCAACCGCGCACGGCCGCCCCGTGACTCGCAGACACGACAGCATTAGCGATTGGTCCCCGGGCTCCTGGCAGACTCAGGAATACAGCGCCAACGGAGCCGTCACGACATCTCCGACAACTCCCGCCTGTGTCGTTGCATCCGTAGGTGTCGGGGGCTGAAAAAGCAGAACGGGAGTATCAAGCGAGTTGGGGCCCGGGGTGGGGTGCTGACGTGTGCAAAGAGGGCCAGACGGAAGACTACGGTGGGTGGTGGAGGTGCGGACAGTGGCGTGGCAGAGGCACATAGGGGAGCCAGAATCCAACGACTACCCAGGGTCACGGAAGGCCCCAGACACTTCTATCCCAACCGGAGCAACCCTTGCGCATTCCACGGCCACATGCAACCAAACGGCCCCTCACGCGTGGGACCGGGCCTGGGCCAGGAGTACCTCACGAGGGGACAAGTCCCGCCTCCCTTGACTGCACCAACAGGGTGAGGGCGTTTTTGTCCACCAAGCCGAGAGGCATGCGTGCACTCCCCGTCGGACAAGAGACGAACGACCGCAGCGAGAGGCGCTTCAGGGGCCGCTGAAAACATCTATTCATCGAGCCCGGGGGGACGTCGCCAAAAGGAAACCATAAACCGCTAACCCCCAAACCCTAACCCACTCGACCCCAACCGCCGACCCTTGACCCTGACCCTGATCCCTGCCCCTGGCTCGGACCCGGAACCTAAACCTGGAACCTAAATCCTAACCCGAAACCCTCACCCCAACCCCAAGCCCTGACCCCAGCCCTAGGCCCGAACCCCAAAGCCAAAACCTAACCCTAAGCCCTGAACTTGACCCTGACCCTAAAACCTAACACTGAACCCTAACCCCCCCAGCCCCCGCACTCTAACCACCCAACGCCCTGAACCCCTCCCCAACACCCCTAACCCAACCCGCTAACGCTAACCCCAACACCTCTAGCCCTAATCCCAACACCCAGCTCTAAGCCCAAGCCCAACCCCCAATCCTAAGCCCAGCAACCCTCACCCTAACCGCCCTAACCCTAACAATGACCCAAAGCCTGAACCCCAAAACCCTAACCCTAAAGGCCTAACCCTAAAACCCTGAGCCTACACCCTAAGCAACCGAGCCCGACGCCTGACCGCTGACCCCGACCCTCGACCCTGAATTCTGACCCTGCATCCTGACCCTAAGCCCTAACCCTAACCCCAACCCCAACCCCCTAAGGCCAAACCGCCAAACCCCCTAACCCCAAGCTCAACCCCCGTAACCCTAAACCCAACCCCCGGAGCACTAACTCTAACCCTAACCCTAACCTCAACCCATAACCCCTAACCCTAGCCCTAGCCCTAAGCCCTAACCCTCAACCCTAAACCTAAAACGGAACTTTCATCAACCCTCCACCTAACCCTGAACCCCAACCACTCCAGCCCCCAACCCTAAACACCCCAAAACCCCAACCAAAACCCCAACACCCCTGCCCCGACCCCAAACCCCCGAACCCTAGCCCCAGACCCCTAAGCTCAAGGCCAACACCCTAACCACAACCCAAACCGCCCTCGCCCCAACACCAAACCCCCAACACAAAACCCCCCCAAACCCAGCCCCCCCACACCCCTTAACCTTAACCCCAACGACCCAAACCCTAACCGCCCTAACCCTAAACGTGACCCAGAGCCTGAACCCTAAATCTCTAACCCCTCATGGCATCCTTTCACCGCTGAATACTACTCCATCCTATGGATGTACCACACACCACAAGGCGGCACAGTCCCACTTGGCACGACACCGGAGGACGTGACGCAAGACAAAGGATACTACCACATGACACAAAGGAGAGATCCGTAACGGCCGACTTCAGAAACTGCGTGGAAGCTGAAACTTCGCTTGGGCAGATGGGACCTGGACCTGAAGTATCTGACGATCTGAATCGTCTGTGAGAAAAACACTCAGTGCTGCGCTCGTCCATACGGGTGAAGGAGGGCAACCGAGTGAAGTAATCGGGGCAGCGACGAGAGTCCTAGACAAACGGGGCTGAGGGCCCGTCCGCGAAGCTCTGGGGAGCAACGTCGGACAGAGCAAAATTTAGCGTAGGCGCGAGCAACCGCGCACGGCCGCCCCGTGACTCGCAGACACGACAGCATTAGCGATTGGTCCCCGGGCTCCTGGCAGACTCAGGAATACAGCGCCAACGGAGCCGTCACGACATCTCCGACAACTCCCGCCTGTGTCGTTGCATCCGTAGGTGTCGGGGGCTGAAAAAGCAGAACGGGAGTATCAAGCGAGTTGGGGCCCGGGGTGGGGTGCTGACGTGTGCAAAGACGGCCAGACGGAAGACTACGGTGGGTGGTGGAGGTGCGGACAGTGGCGTGGCAGAGGCACATAGGGGAGCCAGAATCCAACGACTACCCAGGGTCACGGAAGGCCCCAGACACTTCTATCCCAACCGGAGCAACCCTTGCGCATTCCACGGCCACATACAACCAAACGGCCCCTCACGCGTGGGACCGGGCCTGGGCCAGGAGTACCTCACGAGGGGACAAGTCCCGCCTCCCTTGACTGCACCAACAGGGTGAGGGCGTTTTTGTCCACCAAGCCGAGAGGCATGCGTGCACTCCCCGTCGGACAAGAGACGAACGACCACAGCGAGAGGCGCTTCAGGGGCCGCTGAAAACATCTATTCATCGAGCCCGGGGGGACGTCGCCAAAAGGAAACCATAAACCGCTAACCCCCAAACCCTAACCCACTCGACCCCAACCGCCGACCCTTGACCCTGACCCTGATCCCTGACCCTGGCTCGGACCCGGAACCTAAACCTGGAACCTAAATCCTAACCCGAAACCCTCACCCCAACCCCAAGCCCTGACCCCAGCCCTAGGCCCGAACCCCAAAGCCAAAACCTAACCCTAAGCCCTCAACTTGACCCTGACCCTAAAACCTAACACTGAACCCTAACCCCCCCAGCCCCCGCACTCTAACCACCCAACGCCCTGAACCCCTCCCCAACACCCCTAACCCAACCCGCTAACGCTAACCCCAACACCTCTAGCCCTAATCCCAACCCCCAGCTCTAAGCCCAAGCCCAACCCCCAATCCTAAGCCCAGCAACCCTCACCCTAACCGCCCTAACCCTAACAATGACCCAAAGCCTGAACCCCAAAACCCTAACCCTAAAGGCCTAACCCTAAAACCCTGAGCCTACACCCTAAGCAACCGAGCCCGACGCCTGACCGCTGACCCCGACCCTCGACCCTGAATTCTGACCCTGCATCCTGACCCTAAGCCCTAACCCTAACCCCAACCCCAACCCCCTAAGGCCAAACCGCCAAACCCCCTAACCCCAAGCTCAACCCCCGTAACCCTAAACCCAACCCCCGGAGCACTAACTCTAACCCTAACCCTAACCTCAACCCATAACCCCTAACCCTAGCCCTAAGCCCTAACCCTCAACCCTAAACCTAAAACGGAACTTTCATCAACCCTCCACCTAACCCTGAACCCCAACCACTCCAGCCCCCAACCCTAAACACCCCAAAACCCCAACCAAAACCCCAACACCCCTGCCCCGACCCCAAACCCCCGAACCCTAGCCCCAGACCCCTAAGCTCAAGGCCAACACCCTAACCACAACCCAAACCGCCCTCGCCCCAACACCAAACCCCCAACACAAAACCCCCCCAAACCCAGCCCCCCCACACCCCTTAACCTTAACCCCAACGACCCAAACCCTAACCGCCCTAACCCTAAACGTGACCCAGAGCCTGAACCCTAAATCTCTAACCCCTCATGGCATCCTTTCACCGCTGAATACTACTCCATCCTATGGATGTACCACACACCACAAGGCGGCACAGTCCCACTTGGCACGACACCGGAGGACGTGACGCAAGACAAAGGATACTACCACATGACACAAAGGAGAGATCCGTAACGGCCGACTTCAGAAACTGCGTGGAAGCTGAAACTTCGCTTGGGCAGATGGGACCTGGACCTGAAGTATCTGACGATCTGAATCGTCTGTGAGAAAAACACTCAGTGCTGCGCTCGTCCATACGGGTGAAGGAGGGCAACCGAGTGAAGTAATCGGGGCAGCGACGAGAGTCCTAGACAAACGGGGCTGAGGGCCCGTCCGCGAAGCTCTGGGGAGCAACGTCGGACAGAGCAAAATTTAGCGTAGGCGCGAGCAACCGCGCACGGCCGCCCCGTGACTCGCAGACACGACAGCATTAGCGATTGGTCCCCGGGCTCCTGGCAGACTCAGGAATACAGCGCCAACGGAGCCGTCACGACATCTCCGACAACTCCCGCCTGTGTCATTGCATCCGTAGGTGTCGGGGGCTGAAAAAGCAGAACGGGAGTATCAAGCGAGTTGGGGCCCGGGGTGGGGTGCTGACGTGTGCAAAGAGGCCCAGACGGAAGACTACGGTGGGTGGTGGAGGTGCGGACAGTGGCGTGGCAGGGGCACATAGGGGAGCCAGAATCCAACGACTACCCAGGGTCACGGAAGGCCCCAGACACTTCTATCCCAACCGGAGCAACCCTTGCGCATTCCACGGCCACATACAACCAAACGGCCCCTCACGCGTGGGACCGGGCCTGGGCCAGGAGTACCTCACGAGGGGACAAGTCCCGCCTCCCTTGACTGCACCAACAGGGTGAGGGCGTTTTTGTCCACCAAGCCGAGAGGCATGCGTGCACTCCCCGTCGGACAAGAGACGAACGACCGCAGCGAGAGGCGCTTCAGGGGCCGCTGAAAACATCTATTCATCGAGCCCGGGGGGACGTCGCCAAAAGGAAACCATAAACCGCTAACCCCCAAACCCTAACCCACTCGACCCCAACCGCCGACCCTTGACCCTGACCCTGATCCCTGCCCCTGGCTCGGACCCGGAACCTAAACCTGGAACCTAAATCCTAACCCGAAACCCTCACCCCAACCCCAAGCCCTGACCCCAGCCCTAGGCCCGAACCCCAAAGCCAAAACCTAACCCTAAGCCCTGAACTTGACCCTGACCCTAAAACCTAACACTGAACCCTAACCCCCCCAGCCCCCGCACTCTAACCACCCAACGCCCTGAACCCCTCCCCAACACCCCTAACCCAACCCGCTAACGCTAACCCCAACACCTCTAGCCCTAATCCCAACACCCAGCTCTAAGCCCAAGCCCAACCCCCAATCCTAAGCCCAGCAACCCTCACCCTAACCGCCCTAACCCTAACAATGACCCAAAGCCTGAACCCCAAAACCCTAACCCTAAAGGCCTAACCCTAAAACCCTGAGCCTACACCCTAAGCAACCGAGCCCGACGCCTGACCGCTGACCCCGACCCTCGACCCTGAATTCTGACCCTGCATCCTGACCCTAAGCCCTAACCCTAACCCCAACCCCAACCCCCTAAGGCCAAACCGCCAAACCCCCTAACCCCAAGCTCAACCCCCGTAACCCTAAACCCAACCCCCGGAGCACTAACTCTAACCCTAACCCTAACCTCAACCCATAACCCCTAACCCTAGCCCTAGCCCTAAGCCCTAACCCTCAACCCTAAACCTAAAACGGAACTTTCATCAACCCTCCACCTAACCCTGAACCCCAACCACTCCAGCCCCCAATCCTAAACACCCCAAAACCCCAACCAAAACCCCAACACCCCTGCCCCGACCCCAAACCCCCGAACCCTCGCCCCAGACCCCTAAGCTCAAGGCCAACATCCTAACCACAACCCAAACCGCCCTCGCCCCAACACCAAACCCCCAACACAAAACCCCCCCAAACCCAGCCCCCCCACACCCCTTAACCTTAACCCCAACGACCCAAACCCTAACCGCCCTAACCCTAAACGTGACCCAGAGCCTGAACCCTAAATCTCTAACCCCTCATGGCATCCTTTCACCGCTGAATACTACTCCATCCTATGGATGTACCACACACCACAAGGCGGCACAGTCCGACTTGGCACGACACCGGAGGACGTGACGCAAGACAAAGGATACTACCACATGACACAAAGGAGAGATCCGTAACGGCCGACTTCAGAAACTGCGTGGAAGCTGAAACTTCGCTTGGGCAGATGGGACCTGGACCTGAAGTATCTGACGATCTGAATCGTCTGTGAGAAAAACACTCAGTGCTGCGCTCGTCCATACGGGTGAAGGAGGGCAACCGAGTGAAGTAATCGGGGCAGCGACGAGAGTCCTAGACAAACGGGGCTGAGGGCCCGTCCGCGAAGCTCTGGGGAGCAACGTCGGACAGAGCAAAATTTAGCGTAGGCGCGAGCAACCGCGCACGGCCGCCCCGTGACTCGCAGACACGACAGCATTAGCGATTGGTCCCCGGGCTCCTGGCAGACTCAGGAATACAGCGCCAACGGAGCCGTCACGACATCTCCGACAACTCCCGCCTGTGTCGTTGCATCCGTAGGTGTCGGGGGCTGAAAAAGCAGAACGGGAGTATCAAGCGAGTTGGGGCCCGGGGTGGGGTGCTGACGTGTGCAAAGAGGGCCAGACGGAAGACTACGGTGGGTGGTGGAGGTGCGGACAGTGGCGTGGCAGAGGCACATAGGGGAGCCAGAATCCAACGACTACCCAGGGTCACGGAAGGCCCCAGACACTTCTATCCCAACCGGAGCAACCCTTGCGCATTCCACGGCCACATGCAACCAAACGGCCCCTCACGCGTGGGACCGGGCCTGGGCCAGGAGTACCTCACGAGGGGACAAGTCCCGCCTCCCTTGACTGCACCAACAGGGTGAGGGCGTTTTTGTCCACCAAGCCGAGAGGCATGCGTGCACTCCCCGTCGGACAAGAGACGAACGACCGCAGCGAGAGGCGCTTCAGGGGCCGCTGAAAACATCTATTCATCGAGCCCGGGGGGACGTCGCCAAAAGGAAACCATAAACCGCTAACCCCCAAACCCTAACCCACTCGACCCCACCCGCCGACCCTTGACCCTGACCCTGATCCCTGACCCTGGCTCGGACCCGGAACCTAAACCTTGAACCTAAATCCTAACCCGAAACCCTCACCCCAACCCCAAGCCCTGACCCCAGCCCTAGGCCCGAACCCCAAAGCCAAAACCTAACCCTAAGCCCTGAACTTGACCCTGACCCTAAAACCTAACACTGAACCCTAACCCCCCCAGCCCCCGCACTCTAACCACCCAACGCCCTGAACCCCTCCCCAACACCCCTAACCCAACCCGCTAACGCTAACCCCAACACCTCTAGCCCTAATCCCAACACCCAGCTCTAAGCCCAAGCCCAACCCCCAATCCTAAGCCCAGCAACCCTCACCCTAACCGCCCTAACCCTAACAATGACCCAAAGCCTGAACCCCAAAACCCTAACCCTAAAGGCCTAACCCTAAAACCCTGAGCCTACACCCTAAGCACCCGAGCCCGACGCCTGACCGCTGACCCCGACCCTCGACCCTGAATTCTGACCCTGCATCCTGACCCTAAGCCCTAACCCTAACCCCAACCCCAACCCCCTAAGGCCAAACCGCCAAACCCCCTAACCCCAAGCTCAACCCCCGTAACCCTAAACCCAACCCCCGGAGCACTAACTCTAACCCTAACCCTAACCTCAACCCATAACCTCTAACCCTAGCCCTAGCCCTAAGCCCTAACCCTCAACCCTAAACCTAAAACGGAACTTTCATCAACCCTCCACCTAACCCTGAACCCCAACCACTCCAGCCCCCAACCCTAAACACCCCAAAACCCCAACCAAAACCCCAACACCCCTGCCCCGACCCCAAACCCCCGAACCCTAGCCCCAGACCCCTAAGCTCAAGGCCAACACCCTAACCACAACCCAAACCGCCCTCGCCCCAACACCAAACCCCCAACACAAAACCCCCCCAAACCCAGCCCCCCCACACCCCTTAACCTTAACCCCAACGACCCAAACCCTAACCGCCCTAACCCTAAACGTGACCCAGAGCCTGAACCCTAAATCTCTAACCCCTCATGGCATCCTTTCACCGCTGAATACTACTCCATCCTATGGATGTACCACACACCACAAGGCGGCACAGTCCGACTTGGCACGACACCGGAGGACGTGACGCAAGACAAAGGATACTACCACATGACACAAAGGAGAGATCCGTAACGGCCGACTTCAGAAACTGCGTGGAAGCTGAAACTTCGCTTGGGCAGATGGGACCTGGACCTGAAGTATCTGACGATCTGAATCGTCTGTGAGAAAAACACTCAGTGCTGCGCTCGTCCATACGGGTGAAGGAGGGCAACCGAGTGAAGTAATCGGGGCAGCGACGAGAGTCCTAGACAAACGGGGCTGAGGGCCCGTCCGCGAAGCTCTGGGGAGCAACGTCGGACAGAGCAAAATTTAGCGTAGGCGCGAGCAACCGCGCACGGCCGCCCCGTGACTCGCAGACACGACAGCATTAGCGATTGGTCCCCGGGCTCCTGGCAGACTCAGGAATACAGCGCCAACGGAGCCGTCACGACATCTCCGACAACTCCCGCCTGTGTCGTTGCATCCGTAGGTGTCGGGGGCTGAAAAAGCAGAACGGGAGTATCAAGCGAGTTGGGGCCCGGGGTGGGGTGCTGACGTGTGCAAAGAGGGCCAGACGGAAGACTACGGTGGGTGGTGGAGGTGCGGACAGTGGCGTGGCAGAGGCACATAGGGGAGCCAGAATCCAACGACTACCCAGGGTCACGGAAGGCCCCAGACACTTCTATCCCAACTGGAGCAACCCTTGCGCATTCCACGGCCACATGCAACCAAACGGCCCCTCACGCGTGGGACCGGGCCTGGGCCAGGAGTACCTCACGAGGGGACAAGTCCCGCCTCCCTTGACTGCACCAACAGGGTGAGGGCGTTTTTGTCCACCAAGCCGAGAGGCATGCGTGCACTCCCCGTCGGACAAGAGACGAACGACCGCAGCGAGAGGCGCTTCAGGGGCCGCTGAAAACATCTATTCATCGAGCCCGGGGGGACGTCGCCAAAAGGAAACCATAAACCGCTAACCCCCAAACCCTAACCCACTCGACCCCAACCGCCGACCCTTGACCCTGACCCTGACCCTGATCCCTGACCCTGGCTCGGACCCGGAACCTAAACCTTGAACCTAAATCCTAACCCGAAACCCTCACCCCAACCCCAAGCCCTGACCCCAGCCCTAGGCCCGAACCCCAAAGCCAAAACCTAACCCTAAGCCCTGAACTTGACCCTGTCCCTAAAACCTAACACTGAACCCTAACCCCCCCAGCCCCCGCACTCTAACCACCCAACGCCCTGAACCCCTCCCCAACACCCCTAACCCAACCCGCTAACGCTAACCCCAACACCTCTAGCCCTAATCCCAACACCCAGCTCTAAGCCCAAGCCCAACCCCCAATCCTAAGCCCAGCAACCCTCACCCTAACCGCCCTAACCCTAACAATGACCCAAAGCCTGAACCCCAAAACCCTAACCCTAAAGGCCTAACCCTAAAACCCTGAGCCTACACCCTAAGCACCCGAGCCCGACGCCTGACCGCTGACCCCGACCCTCGACCCTGAATTCTGACCCTGCATCCTGACCCTAAGCCCTAACCCTAACCCCAACCCCAACCCCCTAAGGCCAAACCGCCAAACCCCCTAACCCCAAGCTCAACCCCCGTAACCCTAAACCCAACCCCCGGAGCACTAACTCTAACCCTAACCCTAACCTCAACCCATAACCTCTAACCCTAGCCCTAGCCCTAAGCCCTAACCCTCAACCCTAAACCTAAAACGGAACTTTCATCAACCCTCCACCTAACCCTGAACCCCAACCACTCCAGCCCCCAACCCTAAACACCCCAAAACCCCAACCAAAACCCCAACACCCCTGCCCCGACCCCAAACCCCCGAACCCTAGCCCCAGACCCCTAAGCTCAAGGCCAACACCCTAACCACAACCCAGACCGCCCTCGCCCCAACACCAAACCCCCAACACAAAACCCCCCCAAACCCAGCCCCCCCACACCCCTTAACCTTAACCCCAACGACCCAAACCCTAACCGCCCTAACCCTAAACGTGACCCAGAGCCTGAACCCTAAATCTCTAACCCCTCATGGCATCCTTTCACCGCTGAATACTACTCCATCCTATGGATGTACCACACACCACAAGGCGGCACAGTCCCACTTGGCACGACACCGGAGGACGTGACGCAAGACAAAGGATACTACCACATGACACAAAGGAGAGATCCGTAACGGCCGACTTCAGAAACTGCGTGGAAGCTGAAACTTCGCTTGGGCAGATGGGACCTGGACCTGAAGTATCTGACGATCTGAATCGTCTGTGAGAAAAACACTCAGTGCTGCGCTCGTCCATACGGGTGAAGGAGGGCAACCGAGTGAAGTAATCGGGGCAGCGACGAGAGTCCTAGACAAACGGGGCTGAGGGCCCGTCCGCGAAGCTCTGGGGAAATACTATCTCTCTATGAAAATTTAGCGTAGGCGCGAGCAACCGCGCACGGCCGCCCCGTGACTCGCAGACACGACAGCATTAGCGATTGGTCCCCGGGCTCCTGGCAGACTCAGGAATACAGCGCCAACGGAGCCGTCACGACATCTCCGACAACTCCCGCCTGTGTCGTTGCATCCGTAGGTGTCGGGGGCTGAAAAAGCAGAACGGGAGTATCAAGCGAGTTGGGGCCCGGGGTGGGGTGCTGACGTGTGCAAAGAGGGCCAGACGGAAGACTACGGTGGGTGGTGGAGGTGCGGACAGTGGCGTGGCAGGGGCACATAGGGGAGCCAGAATCCAACGACTACCCAGGGTCACGGAAGGCCCCAGACACTTCTATCCCAACCGGAGCAACCCTTGCGCATTCCACGGCCACATACAACCAAACGGCCCCTCACGCGTGGGACCGGGCCTGGGCCAGGAGTACCTCACGAGGGGACAAGTCCCGCCTCCCTTGACTGCACCAACATGGTGAGGGCGTTTTTGTCCACCAAGCCGAGAGGCATGCGTGCACTCCCCGTCGGACAAGAGACGAACGACCGCAGCGAGAGGCGCTTCAGGGGCCGCTGAAAACATCTATTCATCGAGCCCGGGGGGACGTCGCCAAAAGGAAACCATAAACCGCTAACCCCCAAACCCTAACCCACTCGACCCCAACCGCCGACCCTTGACCCTGACCCTGATCCCTGACCCTGGCTCGGACCCGGAACCTAAACCTGGAACCTAAATCCTAACCCGAAACCCTCACCCCAACCCCAAGCCCTGACCCCAGCCCTAGGCCCGAACCCCAAAGCCAAAACCTAACCCTAAGCCCTCAACTTGACCCTGACCCTAAAACCTAACACTGAACCCTAACCCCCCCAACCCGCGCACTCTAACCACCCAACGCCCTGAACCCCTCCCCAACACCCCTAACCCAACCCGCTAACGCTAACCCCAACACCTCTAGCCCTAATCCCAACCCCCAGCTCTAAGCCCAAGCCCAACCCCCAATCCTAAGCCCAGCAACCCTCACCCTAACCGCCCTAACCCTAACAATGACCCAAAGCCTGAACCCCAAAACCCTAACCCTAAAGGCCTAACCCTAAAACCCTGAGCCTACACCCTAAGCACCCGAGCCCGACGCCTGACCGCTGACCCCGACCCTCGACCCTGAATTCTGACCCTGCATCCTGACCCTAAGCCCTAACCCTAACCCCAACCCCCTAAGGCCAAACCGCCAAACCCCCTAACCCCAAGCTCAAACCCCGTAACCCTAAACCCAACCCCCGGAGCACTAACTCTAACCCTAACCCTAACCTCAACCCATAACCCCTAACCCTAGCCCTAAGCCCTAACCCTCAACCCTAAACCTAAAACGGAACTTTCATCAACCCTCCACCTAACCCTGAACCCCAACCACTCCAGCCCCCAACCCTAAACACCCCAAAACCCCAACACCCCTGCCCCGACCCCAAAGCCCCGAACCCTAGCCCCAGACCCCTAAGCTCAAGGCCAACACCCTAACCACAACCCAAACCGCCCTCTCCCTCGCCCCAACACCAAACCCCCAACACAAAACCCCCCCAAACCCAGCCCCCCCACACCCCTTAACCTTAACCCCAACGACCCAAACCCTAACCGCCCTAACCCTAAACGTGACCCAGAGCCTGAACCCTAAATCTCTAACCCCTCATGGCATCCTTTCACCGCTGAATACTACTCCATCCTATGGATGTACCACACACCACAAGGCGGCACAGTCCGACTTGGCACGACACCGGAGGACGTGACGCAAGACAAAGGATACTACCACATGACACAAAGGAGAGATCCGTAACGGCCGACTTCAGAAACTGCGTGGAAGCTGAAACTTCGCTTGGGCAGATGGGACCTGGACCTGAAGTATCTGACGATCTGAATCGTCTGTGAGAAAAACACTCAGTGCTGCGCTCGTCCATACGGGTGAAGGAGGGCAACCGAGTGAAGTAATCGGGGCAGCGACGAGAGTCCTAGACAAACGGGGCTGAGGGCCCGTCCGCGAAGCTCTGGGGAGCAACGTCGGACAGAGCAAAATTTAGCGTAGGCGCGAGCAACCGCGCACGGCCGCCCCGTGACTCGCAGACACGACAGCATTAGCGATTGGTCCCCGGGCTCCTGGCAGACTCAGGAATACAGCGCCAACGGAGCCGTCACGACATCTCCGACAACTCCCGCCTGTGTCGTTGCATCCGTAGGTGTCGGGGGCTGAAAAAACAGAACGGGAGTATCAAGCGAGTTGGGGCCCGGGGTGGGGTGCTGACGTGTGCAAAGAGGGCCAGACGGAAGACTACGGTGGGTGGTGGAGGTGGGGACAGTGGCGTGGCAGAGGCACATAGGGGAGCCAGAATCCAACGACTACCCAGGGTCACGGAAGGCCCCAGACACTTCTATCCCAACCAGAGCAACCCTTGCGCATTCCACGGCCACATACAACCAAACGGCCCCTCACGCGTGGGACCGGGCCTGGGCCAGGAGTACCTCACGAGGGGACAAGTCCCGCCTCCCTTGACTGCACCAACATGGTGAGGGCGTTTTTGTCCACCAAGCCGAGAGGCATGCGTGCACTCCCCGTCGGACAAGAGACGAACGACCGCAGCGAGAGGCGCTTCAGGGGCCGCTGAAAACATCTATTCATCGAGCCCGGGGGGACGTCGCCAAAAGGAAACCATAAACCGCTAACCCCCAAACCCTAACCCACTCGACCCCAACCGCCGACCCTTGACCCTGACCCTGATCCCTGACCCTGGCTCGGACCCGGAACCTAAACCTAGACCCTAAATCCTAACCCGAAACCCTCACCCCAACCCCAAGCCCTGACCCCAGCCCTAGGCCCGAACCCCAAAGCCAAAACCTAACCCTAAGCCCTGAACTTGACCCTGACCCTAAAACCTAACACTGAACCCTAACCCCCCAACCCCCGCACTCTAACCACCCAACGCACTGAACGCCTCCCCAACACCCCTAACCCAACCCGCTAACGCTAACCCCAACACCTCTAGCCCTAATCCCAACCCCCAGCTCTAAGCCCAAGCCCAACCCCCAATCCTAAGCCCAGCAACCCTCACCCTAACCGCCCTAACCCTAACAATGACCCAAAGCCTGAACCCCAAAACCCTAACCCTAAAGGCCTAACCCTAAAACCCTGAGCCTACACCCTAAGCACCCGCGCCCGACGCCTGACCGCTGACCCTGACCCTCGACCCTGAATTCTGACCCTGCATCCTGACCCTTAGCCCTAACACAAAGCCCCTAAGGCCAAACCGCCAAACCCGCTAAACCCCAAGCTCAACCCCCATATCCCTAAACCCAACCCCCTTTGCAATAACACTAGACCGATTGAAGTAATCGGGGCACCAGCTAGAGTACTAGACAAACGCCACAGTTTCTACCCCGGCTGCAACATGGCGCCCCTATGATGAACTCAAGAGAAGCGCAGCAAAAGACACATGACCACGTCTAGAAATTGTTGAGAAGACCATTATAAAGAGTATTACTTTCTTCCCCGCCTTCCAGGCATGTGCTGTGTAAAAGCAGCAAAGAAGGCCCCAGTGGCTTAACACCTGACATGTGAAGAACAGAGAATAGGGACACGATGCAAAATGCCATGGAAATCGTGGAAACCACATGTTGCTTTTTGGAGGCAGCACGCCGTTTAGGAGACTCACAATGCGTTCACAACAACGCCGTCGGACGTGGGAACCCAGAGAAGACGGAAGTAGCAAATACCTAGAAGCTCCAAAAATGGCAGAAACGCACCAAGTACGCGTTCAAGCAAGCAGCAGATAAACATGCGGGAAATCGTTAAAAACACAGAAAAACGCACGACCGCGTCTTATGTCAAAAGAACCACCATTCAAGTAGAGCTTATCGGTAGCTATTTGGTGAACCAAAACGCGTATTTATAGCATAAGAAACAAAGCGACTGACAGTAAGAGACGCAATCGCGTCACAGCGATCTAAAGGAACTGCTGCTCATACGTCGCGGGGCAACACGACCCCATCTCTCGCAGCCCTGGTGTTGCAGGGGTACTCTGGTCGATGCACGAGATAGAGTGTTGGAGCCGGCTAGGACCGTGCAGACGCTAAAGCTATTGCCTGTGTGAGCCACGGAAAAACCGCACCAGCAATGAACAGTTGAAGGAACCCCCAGAAAAAAACGTCAGGAAAAATTTCGGAAACTGTGACCGCTCCAAAGGTACGAGTCACGAGCTAAGACACATGCTTGAGGGCCGAGCGGGCAGCAGCACCCTATAAGGCCAGCAGTGGTGAGACAGGGTTACCTCCGAGGAACAACAGAGAGAACTTGAAAAAATAATTCTCTGGCGGTTTAGCTCCTGTAACGGTCCAGGACCCACGCGGGCGAGCAAGGGAAAACCCGGAGCATGCTTTCTCCTACTCGTCCGCCTGAACCATCTCGTTCTGGCACAGTTGGACGTGCACAAACACGTGGAGGTGGGTGAACCGGCAAAGACTGGTCGCCCCGGTTGAGCGACTAAAAGGGAACCACCGACAAAGCTGCGGCTAAAACAGAGAAAACCACCCCAACTGTTTGAACCTGCAGGCCCAATCCCGGGACATTGGTCTGGTGACGACCCCCCACCGTGATCGGGAAGATCCTGCCGACGCCGCCGGCGTCCTGGAACGTCACCTCGCCCAGCGCAGCCACATCGCATCCCATGTCGTCGGCGCCGGCGCTCCGGAGGAAAACGATATAAAAGCGGCCGCCACGTGGCGGCTTACAACCGGTGCAGGCGGCAGCGGAAAGAATCCAGATCGGAGGGCGGCGAGGGCGCACCGCCGGGCGCCCGGGCTCCCGGCCTCGGCCTGCCCCTCGCCCGCCGCCCCCCGCCCCCCGCCCGCCGCCCCCGCACCCCCGCCGAACAACCTTGTTTTTCCCACTTAATTTTTTGTGGGAAGTAGGTTTTCTTTACATATTGTGCTTTTCTCATATTTTTTCTTATTGATTTTGCTTCCCCTGAGTTTACTTTTCCCTCGTATTTTATTTTAATAAGTGGGATAGTTTGCCTGTTTTGTGGTTATCTTATTGTCTACGGTTGTTGCTGTAGACTTAAAGCTAACTTTATTTCTTTGTATCGCCATATCTTTTTCTCGGTATGGAAAGTGTATGAATACATTTCTTAATCCCTCTTTATTATTTTAATGTTGTCTTCTTTTATACAGTAACATCGCTGTTACTCTGTTTTGGGCTTTTATTTTAAACTTTGTTTTTTTGGATTTCCGTGTCTGGGTTGACTTTTGGTTGCTCTGCCCAGTGTTCTAGTCTTGGGTTGATTTGTGATATTATTGATTTTCTAGGCAAAGAACTCCCTTTAGTATTTCTTGTAGTTTTGGTTTAGTTTTTACGAATTCCCTCAACTTGTATTTATCGGGAAATATCTTCATTTCACCTTCATATTAAGAGACAGTTTTGCTGGATATGTGATTCTTGGCAGGCAATTTTTTTCCTTTAATTTTTTAAATATGTCATCCCATTGCTTTTTTGCCTGCGTGGGTTCTGCCGAGTAGTCCGACCTTATTCTTATTGGCTCTTCCTTGTAGGTGACTTTTATCCCTTGCTGCTTTTATAATTGTCTCTTTATCTTTGGTTTTGGCAAGCTTGATTATAATATATCTCGGTGACTTTAAGATCTAGCTAATGTGGAGTTTGATTAGCATCTTGGACAGATATCTTCTCATATTTCACAATATCAGAAAAGTATTCTGTCAAACCTTCAACAACTTTCTCTCTATTTTCTGTTATCCCTCCCTGTCTGCTACTCCAATCACTCATAGGTTAT
>NW_026975242.1:0-109455 GCF_030014295.1 Loxodonta africana | reverse complement strand
CATAGAGAGATAGTATTTTCCGTGCAAAGCGATTTGATGTGACTTGACTGGATTCGGCAAGATCCGAAGGGATTTGATGAGATTCCATGCGACTCGACGTGATTCAGTAGGATTCTCTGAGGTTTCACACGATTCGAAGTTATTCGACGTGATTCCATGGGATTCGACACGATATGAAGCGATTTGACCTTGTTTGATTCAAAACGATGTGGCTCGACTCGATTCGACCTGATTCGATTCGACGCTGTTCGGTGACAGTCAGTGCGATTCTGCTTGATTCCGCTCGATTAGGTGTGATTCGGCAGTATACAGCTCTTTTTGGCTGTATTCAGCTCCATTCGTCTCTATTCAGCTTAGTCGGCTCTATTCGACTGTATTCGACTCTACTCTTTTCCACTCTATTCTACTCGATTCTATTCCTTCTATTCTGTTCTAATCTCTTCTATTCCACTCTACTCTGTTCTATTCTACCCTCCCCTGCCCTCCCCTCCCCTTCTCTAATCTATACGTCTCGATTGGATTTGACGCATTGAACGCGATTCGAGGCGATGAAGCTTGAATCGGCTCGATTCGGCTCGATTTGGCTCTATTCGGCTCAGTTGGGCTCCATTCAGCTTGTTTTGGCTCGAATCGCTTCGAATCTGCTCGATTTGGCGTTCTTCGGCCCTATTCTGCTCTATTCGACTCTTTTCTACTCTGTTCGTTTCTATTTGACTCCATTCTACTCCATTCTATTCATTCCACACTGTTCTACACTATTCTACTCTATTCTGCTCTACCCTACCCAACACCACTCTAATTTACTCTAAGTGCCTCTACACGAGTCCTCTCGTTTCGTCTGCATTTGGCTCTATTCAGCTCTATTCTACTGTAGTCTAATCTTCTCTATTCTATTGTATTGTTTCTACTCTGTTCAGTACTAGTCTACTCTATTCTACCCTACCCTACGCTACCCAACTCTAAGGTACTGTAATCCATTTGATTGGATTTGATTCAACCCATTTCGACGCGATTCAGCTCGATTTGGCTCTGTTCGAATCTATTCTACTCTACTCTATTCCCCTCTACTCTACTCTAGCCTCCTCGTTTCTGTATTCGTTCTGTGTTGTTCTGTTCTATTTTGTTGTGTTCTGTTCTGCTTTATTCTATTCTACTCCATTCTACCCTACCCTAGCCTACCCGAACCTCCCCTACTCTAGTCTATTCAATTGAATTCAACAAATTTTGACGTGACTAGGGGCCGAATCGGTGTGATTCATGTCCATTCAGCTCCATTTGTCTCGAATAGTGTCGATTCGGCTTGATTAGGCTCGATTCGGCTCCATTAGGCTCGATTCACTGGATTCGGCTCGATTTCGCTCAATTCAGCTCGATTTGGCCCTCTTCGGCCCTCTTCGGCTCTCTTCAGCTCTTTTCTACTCTACTCGATTCCATTGCACACCATTCCACTCCATTCTACGCTATTCTACTATACCCTACTGTAATTGATTCGAAGGGATTCGACGCCATCCGACGCGATTTGTCTCGTTTCATCTCCATTCAGCTTGATTCAACTCTGTTCTACTCTACTCTATTCTACTCTACACTATTCTGCTCTGCTCTACCCTTTTCTACTCTATTCTATTGTATTCTTTCCATTCTCTTCTACTGTGTTCAAGTCTACTCTATTCCATCCTACCCTAATCTAATCTATTCTACTGGATTCGATTCCACGCATCTCGATGCGATTCGGCTCAAATCGGCTCCTTTCCACTCCATTCATCCCCAATCGGCTCAAATCGGTTCGATTCAGCTCTAATCGGCTCCATTCGGCTCTAGTCAGCTCGAATAGGCTCTATTCGACTCTGTTAGACTCTACTCAACTCTATTATCTCTTTTCGACTCCACTCGACTCCATGCTACACCATTCTACTCCATCCTAAACTATTCTCTACTGTATTGTATTGGACTCTACCCTACTCTAGTCTATTCTAATGGATTGGATTGGATTGGAACTGATCAGATTCAATGCAATTCGACGGGATTCGACGCGATAGAGCACGATTCCACGGGATTCGGCGTGATTTGTCTTGGTTTCTATCGATTTAGCTCTTTTGGGCTCTATTTGGCTGTCTTTGGCTCTATTCGGCAATATTCGACTCTACTCTACTCTACTCTTCTATACTCTGCTCGTCTCGACCCTATTCTATTCTTTCAGTTGTGTTCTCTTCTCTTCTCTTCTGTTCTACTGCACTCTATTCTACCCTACCCTACCCTAACTTAGCCTACTGTAATCTGTTCTATGCTATTCGACACACTTGAATGGAATTCGACTTGATTCGGCTCATATCGGCTCGATTCATCTCCTTTCTCCTCCATTAAACTCGATTCGGTTCTATTCAGCTCTTTTCCACTCTATTCGGCTCTTTTTGGCAGTATTCGACTCTATGTGACTCTAGTCTACTCGATTCTTTCTGTTCTGTTCTATTCTACTCTATTCTAGTCTTCTCTACCCTCCCCGAACCTTACCTTCCCCACACTAATCCATTTGATTCGATTCGACACATTTCAAACGACTGGACATGATTCATCTCGATTCACCTTGAATTTGGTCAATTCGGCTGTATTCAGCTCTGTTTGGCTCTTTTCAGCTCTCGTCAACTCGATTTGACTCTATTCTACTGGACCCGACTCTACTTAATTCTATTCTCTTCTTTCTATTGTGTTCTGTTGTGTTGTAGTCTAGCCTCTCCGGCCGTACCCTCCTCTACACTAATCTATTCGATTCAACGCATTTCGACGCGATTCCATGTGATTAGGCTTGAATCGGCTCGATTTAGCTCTATTTGGCTTGAATTGGGTCAATTCGTCTCGATTCTGCTCAATTCAGCATAATTAGGCTCGAGTGAACCTTATTCAGCCCTGTTCAGCTCTACTCAACCCTTTCTACTTTATTTGTCTCTATTTGGCTCCATTCAACTCCATTCCACACCATTCTACTCTTTTCTACTCTATTCTATTCTGTTCTACCCTACCCTACTCTAATCTATTCGAATCGATCCGATTCATCACGATTTGTTCCCTTTCCTCTCCATTCGAATCGATTCGGCTTGAATTGGATCTATTCATCTATATTCTGCACTACCCGACTCTGACTATTCCACTCTACTCAACTCTACTCCATTCTACTCTTGGTATTCTCTTCTGTTCTACTCTATTCTATTCTTCTGTGCCCTTCCCTACTGAATCCCAGCCTAACCTACACTACTCTATTCAATTTAATTCAATTCCATTCAGTTGGACACCATTCGACCCGATTTGAGACAATTCGACGGGATTCGGTGAGATTCCGCGAGATTTGATGCGTTTTGGTGGGATTTGATGGAATTCGACGAGATCCGATGCAATAGGATGCAATTAAGTGTGTTTTGGCTCGATTTTGCTGGGTTCAGTTTGTCTCTAATTGGCTCATTTCAGCTCCACTAGGCTCCATTCATCCCGAATCTGGTCGACTCGACTCGATTCGGCTCATTTCGGCCATATTTGGTCCTATTCAGCGTTATCCGGCTCTATTCAACTCTTTTCTACTCTATTCATCTCTGTTCGAATCCATTCGACTCCATTCCACACCATTCTATTCCGTTCTACACTACTGTATTCTACACAACCCTCCCCCACCCTACCCTATCCTAATCTAGTCTGCTCTTTTCTAGTCTCCTTTTCTATTTTCTCTATTCCATCCTATGCTACTCTACCATACCCTGCACTAAGCTAACCTACCCTGACCTATGCTGTTCTATTCTATTTCCTTCTATTTTCTCTGTTCCACCGTAGGCTTCCCTACCCTATGCTACCCCACCGTACCATACTCTACTACTTAGGGTTACTCAATAAGGGTCCTAATTAAGGGGAGTAGTTCGGGCAAGGGTACTCCTTAAGGCAAGTGTACTAGTTCAGGCTACTAGTTAAGGCCAGGCTACTAGTTAAGGCCAGGCTACTAGTTAAGGCGTGGGTACTTGTTGAGGGTACTGGTTAAGGCAAGGCTACCCGTTCAGGCTACTTGTTAAGGACATACTACTAGTGAAGGCAAGGGTACTAGTGAAGACTACTGGTTAAGGCAAGGGTACTTGTTAGGACTACTAGTTAAGGCAAGGGTACTCGTTCAGATTACTGACTGAGGGTACTATTCAAGACTAGTTGTCTAGGCTACTGCTCTATGCCACTAGTCTAGCTGACTAGTCCAGCTTACTAGTCTAGGCTTCTACTCTAGCCTTCTCTTGTCTACTCTAATGTAGTCTACTTGCATCTACCCTAGTCTTCCTATCATAAACTACCCTAACCTGTTCTAATCTCTTCCATTTGGTTCGATTCAAAGCATTTCGATGCGACTGGACACCATCATGCTTGAGTCGGCTCGATTCAGCTCGATTTGGCTCGAATCGCTTCAATTCAGCTCGTTTCCACTCGGTTCAGCCTTATTCGGCCCTATTTGGCTCGATTCGACTCTTTTCTACTCTATTTGTCTCTGTTCGACTCCATTTGACTCCACTCTTCTCCATTCTACGCTATTCTACTCTATTCTGTTCTACTCTACCCTACGTTACTCTAATCTATTCGACTGGATGCGATTCGAAGCAATTCGGTGTGATTCATCTCGTTTTGTTTCCATTTGACTCGATTCGGCCAGAATTGGCTCTATTCAGCTATGTCCTGCAGTATTTGACTCTATTTGACTCAATTCTACTCTGCTCTGCTTTACTCTCTCTACTCCACCCTACTGTACTATATTCTATTCTTTCTATTCTGTACTATTCTGTTCTATTCTACCCACCCGCCCCTCCCCTAATCTATTTGATTAGATTCGATGTGACGTATTTCCACGCGATTTGACGCGATTAGGCTTGAATCAGCTCGATTCAGTTCGCATCGGCTCTATTCGGCTCGACTTGACTCCATTTCACTCCATTCGGCTCGATTAGGCTCGAATTCCATCGATTCTGCTGGATTCTGCTCAATTAGGCCTTATTTGGCCCTATCCGGCCCTATTCTGCTCTATTAGACTCTTTTGTACTCTATTCATATCTATCCGTCTTTATTGGACTCCGTTCAATTCCATTCTATTCCATTCCACACCATTCTTCACTATTTTCCTCTATTCTATTCTACCCTTCCCTACCCTCATCTCTTCTAATCGATTCGATTTGATTTGACGCGATTCGAAGCAACCGGACGTGATTCGTCTCGTTTTGTCTCCACTCGGCTCAATTCGGCTATGTTCTCTCTCTTTGACTCTATTCTGTTCTGTTGTATTCTTTCTGTTCTGTTCTGTTCTCTCCTACTCTGTTGTACTCTATTCTATTCTACCCTACCCGACCCTACGGCACCCCACCCGAACCTAGCCTACTTTAATCTATTGGATTCAATTCGATTCCGTGCAAAGCGATTTGATGTGACTTGACTGGATTCGGCAAGATCCGAAGGGATTTGATGAGATTCCATGCGACTCGACGTGATTCAGTAGGATTCTCTGAGGTTTCACACGATTCGAAGTTATTCGACGTGATTCCATGGGATTCGACACGATATGAAGCGATTTGACCTTGTTTGATTCAAAACGATGTGGCTCGACTCGATTCGACCTGATTCGATTCGACGCTGTTCGGTGACAGTCAGTGCGATTCTGCTTGATTCCGCTCGATTAGGTGTGATTCGGCAGTATACAGCTCTTTTTGGCTGTATTCAGCTCCATTCGTCTCTATTCAGCTTAGTCGGCTCTATTCGACTGTATTCGACTCTACTCTTTTCCACTCTATTCTACTCGATTCTATTCCTTCTATTCTGTTCTAATCTCTTCTATTCCACTCTACTCTGTTCTATTCTACCCTCCCCTGCCCTCCCCTCCCCTTCTCTAATCTATACGTCTCGATTGGATTTGACGCATTGAACGTGATTCGAGGCGATGAAGCTTGAATCGGCTCGATTCGGCTCGATTTGGCTCTATTCGGCTCAGTTAGGCTCCATTCAGCTTGTTTTGGCTCGAATCGCTTCGAATCTGCTCGATTTGGCGTTCTTCGGCCCTATTCTGCTCTATTCGACTCTTTTCTACTCTGTTCGTTTCTATTTGACTCCATTCTACTCCATTCTATTCATTCCACACTGTTCTACACTATTCTACTCTATTCTGCTCTACCCTACCCAACACCACTCTAATTTACTCTAAGTGCCTCTACACGAGTCCTCTCGTTTCGTCTGCATTTGGCTCTATTCAGCTCTATTCTACTGTAGTCTAATCTTCTCTATTCTATTGTATTGTTTCTACTCTGTTCTGTACTAGTCTACTCTATTCTACCCTACCCTACGCTACCCAACTCTAAGGTACTGTAATCCATTTGATTGGATTTGATTCAACCCATTTTGACGCGATTCAGCTCGATTTGGCTCTGTTCGAATCTATTCTACTCTACTCTATTCCCCTCTACTCTACTCTAGCCTCCTCGTTTCTGTATTCGTTCTGTGTTGTTCTGTTCTATTTTGTTGTGTTCTGTTCTGCTTTATTCTATTCTACTCCATTCTACCCTACCCTAGCCTACCCGAACCTCCCCTACTCTAGTCTATTCAATTGAATTCAACAAATTTTGACGTGACTAGGGGCCGAACCGGTGTGATTCATGTCCATTCAGCTCCATTTGTCTCGAATAGTGTCGATTCGGCTTGATTAGGCTCGATTCGGCTCCATTAGGCTCGATTCACTGGATTCGGCTCGATTTCGCTCAATTCAGCTCGATTTGGCCCTCTTCGGCCCTCTTCGGCTCTCTTCAGCTCTTTTCTACTCTACTCGATTCCATTGCACACCATTCCACTCCATTCTACGCTATTCTACTATACCCTACTGTAATTGATTCGAAGGGATTCGACGCCATCCGACGCGATTTGTCTCGTTTCATCTCCATTCAGCTTGATTCAACTCTGTTCTACTCTACTCTATTCTACTCTACACTATTCTGCTCTGCTCTACCCTTTTCTACTCTATTCTATTGTATTCTTTCCATTCTCTTCTACTGTGTTCAAGTCTACTCTATTCCATCCTACCCTAATCTAATCTATTCTACTGGATTCGATTCCACGCATCTCGATGCGATTCGGCTCAAATCGGCTCCTTTCCACTCCATTCATCCCCAATCGGCTCAAATCGGTTCGATTCAGCTCTAATCGGCTCCATTCGGCTCTAGTCAGCTCGAATAGGCTCTATTCAGCTCTGTTAGACTCTACTCAACTCTATTATCTCTTTTCGACTCCACTCGACTCCATGCCACACCATTCTACTCCATCCTAAACTGTTCTCTACTGTATTGTATTGGACTCTACCCTACTCTAGTCTATTCTAATGGATTGGATTGGATTGGAACTGATCAGATTCAATGCAATTCGACGGGATTCGACGCGATAGAGCACGATTCCACGGGATTCGGCGTGATTTGTCTTGGTTTCTATCGATTTAGCTCTTTTGGGCTCTATTTGGCTGTCTTTGGCTCTATTCGGCAATATTCGACTCTACTCTACTCTACTCTTCTATACTCTGCTCGTCTCGACCCTATTCTATTCTTTCAGTTGTGTTCTCTTCTCTTCTCTTCTGTTCTACTGCACTCTATTCTACCCTACCCTACCCTAACTTAGCCTACTGTAATCTGTTCTATGCTATTCGACACACTTGAACGGAATTCGACCTGATTCGGCTCATATCGGCTCGATTCATCTCCTTTCTCCTCCATTAAACTCGATTCGGTTCTATTCAGCTCTTTTCCACTCTATTCGGCTCTTTTTGGCAGTATTCGACTCTATGTGACTCTAGTCTACTCGATTCTTTCTGTTCTGTTCTATTCTACTCTATTCTAGTCTTCTCTACCCTCCCCGAACCTTACCTTCCCCACACTAATCCATTTGATTCGATTCGACACATTTCAAACGACTGGACATGATTCATCTCGATTCACCTTGAATTTGGTCAATTCGGCTGTATTCAGCTCTGTTTGGCTCTTTTCAGCTCTCGTCAACTCGATTTGACTCTATTCTACTGGACCCGACTCTACTTAATTCTATTCTCTTCTTTCTATTGTGTTCTGTTGTGTTGTAGTCTAGCCTCTCCGGCCGTACCCTCCTCTACACTAATCTATTCGATTCAACGCATTTCGACGCGATTCCATGTGATTAGGCTTGAATCGGCTCGATTTAGCTCTATTTGGCTTGAATTGGGTCAATTCGTCTCGATTCTGCTCAATTCAGCATAATTAGGCTCGAGTGAACCTTATTCAGCCCTGTTCAGCTCTACTCAGCCCTTTCTACTTTATTTGTCTCTATTTGGCTCCATTCAACTCCATTCCACACCATTCTACTCTTTTCTACTCTATTCTATTCTGTTCTACCCTACCCTACTCTAATCTATTCGAATCGATCCGATTCATCACGATTTGTTCCCTTTCCTCTCCATTCGAATCGATTCGGCTTGAATTGGATCTATTCATCTATATTCTGCACTACCCGACTCTGACTATCCCACTCTACTCAACTCTACTCCATTCTACTCTTGGTATTCTCTTCTGTTCTACTCTATTCTATTCTTCTGTGCCCTTCCCTACTGAATCCCAGCCTAACCTACACTACTCTATTCAATTTAATTCAATTCCATTCAGTTGGACACCATTCGACCCGATTTGAGACAATTCGACGGGATTCGGTGAGATTCCGCGAGATTTGATGCGTTTTGGTGGGATTTGATGGAATTCGACGAGATCCGATGCAATAGGATGCAATTAAGTGTGTTTTGGCTCGATTTTGCTGGGTTCAGTTTGTCTCTAATTGGCTCATTTCAGCTCCACTAGGCTCCATTCATCCCGAATCTGGTCGATTCGACTCGATTCGGCTCATTTCGGCCATATTTGGTCCTATTCAGCGTTATCCGGCTCTATTCAACTCTTTTCTACTCTATTCATCTCTGTTCGAATCCATTCGACTCCATTCCACACCATTCTATTCCGTTCTACACTACTGTATTCTACACAACCCTCCCCCACCCTACCCTATCCTAATCTAGTCTGCTCTTTTCTAGTCTCCTTTTCTATTTTCTCTATTCCATCCTATGCTACTCTACCATACCCTGCACTAAGCTAACCTACCCTGACCTATGCTGTTCTATTCTATTTCCTTCTATTTTCTCTGTTCCACCGTAGGCTTCCCTACCCTATGCTACCCCACCGTACCATACTCTACTACTTAGGGTTACTCAATAAGGGTCCTAATTAAGGGGAGTAGTTCGGGCAAGGGTACTCCTTAAGGCAAGTGTACTAGTTCAGGCTACTAGTTAAGGCCAGGCTACTAGTTAAGGCCAGGCTACTAGTTAAGGCGTGGGTACTTGTTGAGGGTACTGGTTAAGGCAAGGCTACCCGTTCAGGCTACTTGTTAAGGACATACTACTAGTGAAGGCAAGGGTACTAGTGAAGACTACTGGTTAAGGCAAGGGTACTTGTTAGGACTACTAGTTAAGGCAAGGGTACTCGTTCAGATTACTGACTGAGGGTACTATTCAAGACTAGTTGTCTAGGCTACTGCTCTATGCCACTAGTCTAGCTGACTAGTCCAGCTTACTAGTCTAGGCTTCTACTCTAGCCTTCTCTTGTCTACTCTAATGTAGTCTACTTGCATCTACCCTAGTCTTCCTATCATAAACTACCCTAACCTGTTCTAATCTCTTCCATTTGGTTCGATTCAAAGCATTTCGATGCGACTGGACACCATCATGCTTGAGTCGGCTCGATTCAGCTCGATTTGGCTCGAATCGCTTCAATTCAGCTCGTTTCCACTCGGTTCAGCCTTATTCGGCCCTATTTGGCTCGATTCGACTCTTTTCTACTCTATTTGTCTCTGTTCGACTCCATTTGACTCCACTCTTCTCCATTCTACGCTATTCTACTCTATTCTGTTCTACTCTACCCTACGTTACTCTAATCTATTCGACTGGATGCGATTCGAAGCAATTCGGTGTGATTCATCTCGTTTTGTTTCCATTTGACTCGATTCGGCCAGAATTGGCTCTATTCAGCTGTGTTCTGCACTATTTGACTCTATTTGACTCAATTCTACTCTGCTCTGCTTTACTCTCTCTACTCCACCCTACTGTACTATATTCTAGTCTTTCTATTCTGTACTATTCTGTTCTATTCTACCCACCCGCCCCTCCCCTAATCTATTTGATTAGATTCGATGTGACGTATTTCCACGCGATTTGACGCGATTAGGCTTGAATCAGCTCGATTCAGTTCGCATCGGCTCTATTCGGCTCGACTTGACTCCATTTCACTCCATTCGGCTCGATTAGGCTCGAATTCCATCGATTCTGCTGGATTCTGCTCAATTAGGCCTTATTTGGCCCTATCCGGCCCTATTCTGCTCTATTAGACTCTTTTGTACTCTATTCATATCTATCCGTCTTTATTGGACTCCGTTCAATTCCATTCTATTCCATTCCACACCATTCTTCACTATTTTCCTCTATTCTATTCTACCCTTCCCTACCCTCATCTCTTCTAATCGATTCGATTTGATTTGACGCGATTCGAAGCAACCGGACGTGATTCGTCTCGTTTTGTCTCCACTCGGCTCAATTCGGCTATGTTCTCTCTCTTTGACTCTATTCTGTTCTGTTGTATTCTTTCTGTTCTGTTCTCTCCTACTCTGTTGTACTCTATTCTATTCTACCCTACCCGACCCTACGGCACCCCACCCGAACCTAGCCTACTTTAATCTATTGGATTCAATTCGATTCCGTGCAAAGCGATTTGATGTGACTTGACTGGATTCGGCAAGATCCGAAGGGATTTGATGAGATTCCATGCGACTCGACGTGATCAGTAGGATTCTCTGAGGTTTCACACGATTCGAAGTTATTCGACGTGATTCCATGGGATTCGACACGATATGAAGCGATTTGACCTTGTTTGATTCAAAACGATGTGGCTCGACTCGATTCGACCTGATTCGATTCGACGCTGTTCGGTGACAGTCAGTGCGATTCTGCTTGATTCCGCTCGATTAGGTGTGATTCGGCAGTATACAGCTCTTTTCGGCTGTATTCAGCTCCATTCGTCTCTATTCAGCTTAGTCGGCTCTATTCGACTGTATTCGACTCTACTCTTTTCCACTCTATTCTACTCGATTCTATTCCTTCTATTCTGTTCTAATCTCTTCTATTCCACTCTACTCTGTTCTATTCTACCCTCCCCTGCCCTCCCCTCCCCTTCTCTAATCTATACGTCTCGATTGGATTTGACGCATTGAACGCGATTCGAGGCGATGAAGCTTGAATCGGCTCGATTCGGCTCGATTTGGCTCTATTCGGCTCAGTTGGGCTCCATTCAGCTTGTTTTGGCTCGAATCGCTTCGAATCTGCTCGATTTGGCGTTCTTCGGCCCTATTCTGCTCTATTCGACTCTTTTCTACTCTGTTCGTTTCTATTTGACTCCATTCTACTCCATTCTATTCATTCCACACTGTTCTACACTATTCTACTCTATTCTGCTCTACCCTACCCAACACCACTCTAATTTACTCTAAGTGCCTCTACACGAGTCCTCTCGTTTCGTCTGCATTTGGCTCTATTCAGCTCTATTCTACTGTAGTCTAATCTTCTCTATTCTATTGTATTGTTTCTACTCTGTTCTGTACTAGTCTACTCTATTCTACCCTACCCTACGCTACCCAACTCTAAGGTACTGTAATCCATTTGATTGGATTTGATTCAACCCATTTCGACGCGATTCAGCTCGATTTGGCTCTGTTCGAATCTATTCTACTCTACTCTATTCCCCTCTACTCTACTCTAGCCTCCTCGTTTCTGTATTCGTTCTGTGTTGTTCTGTTCTATTTTGTTGTGTTCTGTTCTGCTTTATTCTATTCTACTCCATTCTACCCTACCCTAGCCTACCCGAACCTCCCCTACTCTAGTCTATTCAATTGAATTCAACAAATTTTGACGTGACTAGGGGCCGAACCGGTGTGATTCATGTCCATTCAGCTCCATTTGTCTCGAATAGTGTCGATTCGGCTTGATTAGGCTCGATTCGGCTCCATTAGGCTCGATTCACTGGATTCGGCTCGATTTCGCTCAATTCAGCTCGATTTGGCCCTCTTCGGCCCTCTTCGGCTCTCTTCAGCTCTTTTCTACTCTACTCGATTCCATTGCACACCATTCCACTCCATTCTACGCTATTCTACTATACCCTACTGTAATTGATTCGAAGGGATTCGACGCCATCCGACGCGATTTGTCTCGTTTCATCTCCATTCAGCTTGATTCAACTCTGTTCTACTCTACTCTATTCTACTCTACACTATTCTGCTCTGCTCTACCCTTTTCTACTCTATTCTATTGTATTCTTTCCATTCTCTTCTACTGTGTTCAAGTCTACTCTATTCCATCCTACCCTAATCTAATCTATTCTACTGGATTCGATTCCACGCATCTCGATGTGATTCGGCTCAAATCGGCTCCTTTCCACTCCATTCATCCCCAATCGGCTCAAATCGGTTCGATTCAGCTCTAATCGGCTCCATTCGGCTCTAGTCAGCTCGAATAGGCTCTATTCGACTCTGTTAGACTCTACTCAACTCTATTATCTCTTTTCGACTCCACTCGACTCCATGCTACACCATTCTACTCCATCCTAAACTATTCTCTACTGTATTGTATTGGACTCTACCCTACTCTAGTCTATTCTAATGGATTGGATTGGATTGGAACTGATCAGATTCAATGCAATTCGACGGGATTCGACGCGATAGAGCACGATTCCACGGGATTCGGCGTGATTTGTCTTGGTTTCTATCGATTTAGCTCTTTTGGGCTCTATTTGGCTGTCTTTGGCTCTATTCGGCAATATTCGACTCTACTCTACTCTACTCTTCTATACTCTGCTCGTCTCGACCCTATTCTATTCTTTCAGTTGTGTTCTCTTCTCTTCTCTTCTGTTCTACTGCACTCTATTCTACCCTACCCTACCCTAACTTAGCCTACTGTAATCTGTTCTATGCTATTCGACACACTTGAACGGAATTCGACCTGATTCGGGTCATATCGGCTCGATTCATCTCCTTTCTCCTCCATTAAACTCGATTCGGTTCTATTCAGCTCTTTTCCACTCTATTCGGCTCTTTTTGGCAGTATTCGACTCTATGTGACTCTAGTCTACTCGATTCTTTCTGTTCTGTTCTATTCTACTCTATTCTAGTCTTCTCTACCCTCCCCGAACCTTACCTTCCCCACACTAATCCATTTGATTCGATTCGACACATTTCAAACGACTGGACATGATTCATCTCGATTCACCTTGAATTTGGTCAATTCGGCTGTATTCAGCTCTGTTTGGCTCTTTTCAGCTCTCGTCAACTCGATTTGACTCTATTCTACTGGACCCGACTCTACTTAATTCTATTCTCTTCTTTCTATTGTGTTCTGTTGTGTTGTAGTCTAGCCTCTCCGGCCGTACCCTCCTCTACACTAATCTATTCGATTCAACGCATTTCGACGCGATTCCATGTGATTAGGCTTGAATCGGCTCGATTTAGCTCTATTTGGCTTGAATTGGGTCAATTCGTCTCGATTCTGCTCAATTCAGCATAATTAGGCTCGAGTGAACCTTATTCAGCCCTGTTCAGCTCTACTCAGCCCTTTCTACTTTATTTGTCTCTATTTGGCTCCATTCAACTCCATTCCACACCATTCTACTCTTTTCTACTCTATTCTATTCTGTTCTACCCTACCCTACTCTAATCTATTCGAATCGATCCGATTCATCACGATTTGTTCCCTTTCCTCTCCATTCGAATCGATTCGGCTTGAATTGGATCTATTCATCTATATTCTGCACTACCCGACTCTGACTATTCCACTCTACTCAACTCTACTCCATTCTACTCTTGGTATTCTCTTCTGTTCTACTCTATTCTATTCTTCTGTGCCCTTCCCTACTGAATCCCAGCCTAACCTACACTACTCTATTCAATTTAATTCAATTCCATTCAGTTGGACACCATTCGACCCGATTTGAGACAATTCGATGGGATTCGGTGAGATTCCGCGAGATTTGATGCGTTTTGGTGGGATTTGATGGAATTCGACGAGATCCGATGCAATAGGATGCAATTAAGTGTGTTTTGGCTCGATTTTGCTGGGTTCAGTTTGTCTCTAATTGGCTCATTTCAGCTCCACTAGGCTCCATTCATCCCGAATCTGGTCGACTCGACTCGATTCGGCTCATTTCGGCCATATTTGGTCCTATTCAGCGTTATCCGGCTCTATTCAACTCTTTTCTACTCTATTCATCTCTGTTCGAATCCATTCGACTCCATTCCACACCATTCTATTCCGTTCTACACTACTGTATTCTACACAACCCTCCCCCACCCTACCCTATCCTAATCTAGTCTGCTCTTTTCTAGTCTCCTTTTCTATTTTCTCTATTCCATCCTATGCTACTCTACCATACCCTGCACTAAGCTAACCTACCCTGACCTATGCTGTTCTATTCTATTTCCTTCTATTTTCTCTGTTCCACCGTAGGCTTCCCTACCCTATGCTACCCCACCGTACCATACTCTACTACTTAGGGTTACTCAATAAGGGTCCTAATTAAGGGGAGTAGTTCGGGCAAGGGTACTCCTTAAGGCAAGTGTACTAGTTCAGGCTACTAGTTAAGGCCAGGCTACTAGTTAAGGCCAGGCTACTAGTTAAGGCGTGGGTACTTGTTGAGGGTACTGGTTAAGGCAAGGGTACCCGTTCAGGCTACTTGTTAAGGACATACTACTAGTGAAGGCAAGGGTACTAGTGAAGACTACTGGTTAAGGCAAGGGTACTTGTTAGGACTACTAGTTAAGGCAAGGGTACTCGTTCAGATTACTGACTGAGGGTACTATTCAAGACTAGTTGTCTAGGCTACTGCTCTATGCCACTAGTCTAGCTGACTAGTCCAGCTTACTAGTCTAGGCTTCTACTCTAGCCTTCTCTTGTCTACTCTAATGTAGTCTACTTGCATCTACCCTAGTCTTCCTATCATAAACTACCCTAACCTGTTCTAATCTCTTCCATTTGGTTCGATTCAAAGCATTTCGATGCGACTGGACACCATCATGCTTGAGTCGGCTCGATTCAGCTCGATTTGGCTCGAATCGCTTCAATTCAGCTCGTTTCCACTCGGTTCAGCCTTATTCGGCCCTATTTGGCTCGATTCGACTCTTTTCTACTCTATTTGTCTCTGTTCGACTCCATTTGACTCCACTCTTCTCCATTCTACGCTATTCTACTCTATTCTGTTCTACTCTACCCTACGTTACTCTAATCTATTCGACTGGATGCGATTCGAAGCAATTCGGTGTGATTCATCTCGTTTTGTTTCCATTTGACTCGATTCGGCCAGAATTGGCTCTATTCAGCTATGTCCTGCAGTATTTGACTCTATTTGACTCAATTCTACTCTGCTCTGCTTTACTCTCTCTACTCCACCCTACTGTACTATATTCTATTCTTTCTATTCTGTACTATTCTGTTCTATTCTACCCACCCGCCCCTCCCCTAATCTATTTGATTAGATTCGATGTGACGTATTTCCACGCGATTTGACGCGATTAGGCTTGAATCAGCTCGATTCAGTTCGCATCGGCTCTATTCGGCTCGACTTGACTCCATTTCACTCCATTCGGCTCGATTAGGCTCGAATTCCATCGATTCTGCTGGATTCTGCTCAATTAGGCCTTATTTGGCCCTATCCGGCCCTATTCTGCTCTATTAGACTCTTTTGTACTCTATTCATATCTATCCGTCTTTATTGGACTCCGTTCAATTCCATTCTATTCCATTCCACACCATTCTTCACTATTTTCCTCTATTCTATTCTACCCTTCCCTACCCTCATCTCTTCTAATCGATTCGATTTGATTTGACGCGATTCGAAGCAACCGGACGTGATTCGTCTCGTTTTGTCTCCACTCGGCTCAATTCGGCTATGTTCTCTCTCTTTGACTCTATTCTGTTCTGTTGTATTCTTTCTGTTCTGTTCTGTTCTCTCCTACTCTGTTGTACTCTATTCTATTCTACCCTACCCGACCCTACGGCACCCCACCCGAACCTAGCCTACTTTAATCTATTGGATTCAATTCGATTCCGTGCAAAGCGATTTGATGTGACTTGACTGGATTCGGCAAGATCCGAAGGGATTTGATGAGATTCCATGCGACTCGACGTGATTCAGTAGGATTCTCTGAGGTTTCACACGATTCGAAGTTATTCGACGTGATTCCATGGGATTCGACACGATATGAAGCGATTTGACCTTGTTTGATTCAAAACGATGTGGCTCGACTCGATTCGACCTGATTCGATTCGACGCTGTTCGGTGACAGTCAGTGCGATTCTGCTTGATTCCGCTCGATTAGGTGTGATTCGGCAGTATACAGCTCTTTTCGGCTGTATTCAGCTCCATTCGTCTCTATTCAGCTTAGTCGGCTCTATTCGACTGTATTCGACTCTACTCTTTTCCACTCTATTCTACTCGATTCTATTCCTTCTATTCTGTTCTAATCTCTTCTATTCCACTCTACTCTGTTCTATTCTACCCTCCCCTGCCCTCCCCTCCCCTTCTCTAATCTATACGTCTCGATTGGATTTGACGCATTGAACGCGATTCGAGGCGATGAAGCTTGAATCGGCTCGATTCGGCTCGATTTGGCTCTATTCGGCTCAGTTGGGCTCCATTCAGCTTGTTTTGGCTCGAATCGCTTCGAATCTGCTCGATTTGGCGTTCTTCGGCCCTATTCTGCTCTATTCGACTCTTTTCTACTCTGTTCGTTTCTATTTGACTCCATTCTACTCCATTCTATTCATTCCACACTGTTCTACACTATTCTAGTCTATTCTGCTCTACCCTACCCAACACCACTCTAATTTACTCTAAGTGCCTCTACACGAGTCCTCTCGTTTCGTCTGCATTTGGCTCTATTCAGCTCTATTCTACTGTAGTCTAATCTTCTCTATTCTATTGTATTGTTTCTACTCTGTTCTGTACTAGTCTACTCTATTCTACCCTACCCTACGCTACCCAACTCTAAGGTACTGTAATCCATTTGATTGGATTTGATTCAACCCATTTCGACGCGATTCAGCTCGATTTGGCTCTGTTCGAATCTATTCTACTCTACTCTATTCCCCTCTACTCTACTCTAGCCTCCTCGTTTCTGTATTCGTTCTGTGCTGTTCTGTTCTATTTTGTTGTGTTCTGTTCTGCTTTATTCTATTCTACTCCATTCTACCCTACCCTAGCCTACCCGAACCTCCCCTACTCTAGTCTATTCAATTGAATTCAACAAATTTTGACGTGACTAGGGGCCGAATCGGTGTGATTCATGTCCATTCAGCTCCATTTGTCTCGAATAGTGTCGATTCGGCTTGATT
Source organism: Loxodonta africana (assembly GCF_030014295.1). NCBI lineage: Eukaryota > Metazoa > Chordata > Mammalia > Proboscidea > Elephantidae > Loxodonta > Loxodonta africana. The sequence goes on along the minus strand of NW_026975242.1, from coordinate 91,985 downwards.
AGGCTCGATTCGGCTCCATTAGGCTCGATTCACTGGATTCGGCTCGATTTCGCTCAATTCAGCTCGATTTGGCCCTCTTCGGCCCTCTTCGGCTCTCTTCAGCTCTTTTCTACTCTACTCGATTCCATTGCACACCATTCCACTCCATTCTACGCTATTCTACTATACCCTACTGTAATTGATTCGAAGGGATTCGACGCCATCCGACGCGATTTGTCTCGTTTCATCTCCATTCAGCTTGATTCAACTCTGTTCTACTCTACTCTATTCTACTCTACACTATTCTGCTCTGCTCTACCCTTTTCTACTCTATTCTATTGTATTCTTTCCATTCTCTTCTACTGTGTTCAAGTCTACTCTATTCCATCCTACCCTAATCTAATCTATTCTACTGGATTCGATTCCACGCATCTCGATGCGATTCGGCTCAAATCGGCTCCTTTCCACTCCATTCATCCCCAATCGGCTCAAATCGGTTCGATTCAGCTCTAATCGGCTCCATTCGGCTCTAGTCAGCTCGAATAGGCTCTATTCGACTCTGTTAGACTCTACTCAACTCTATTATCTCTTTTCGACTCCACTCGACTCCATGCTACACCATTCTACTCCATCCTAAACTATTCTCTACTGTATTGTATTGGACTCTACCCTACTCTAGTCTATTCTAATGGATTGGATTGGATTGGAACTGATCAGATTCAATGCAATTCGACGGGATTTGACGCGATAGAGCACGATTCCACGGGATTCGGCGTGATTTGTCTTGGTTTCTATCGATTTAGCTCTTTTGGGCTCTATTTGGCTGTCTTTGGCTCTATTCGGCAATATTCGACTCTACTCTACTCTACTCTTCTATACTCTGCTCGTCTCGACCCTATTCTATTCTTTCAGTTGTGTTCTCTTCTCTTCTCTTCTGTTCTACTGCACTCTATTCTACCCTACCCTACCCTAACTTAGCCTACTGTAATCTGTTCTATGCTATTCGACACACTTGAATGGAATTCGACTTGATTCGGCTCATATCGGCTCGATTCATCTCCTTTCTCCTCCATTAAACTCGATTCGGTTCTATTCAGCTCTTTTCCACTCTATTCGGCTCTTTTTGGCAGTATTCGACTCTATGTGACTCTAGTCTACTCGATTCTTTCTGTTCTGTTCTATTCTACTCTATTCTAGTCTTCTCTACCCTCCCCGAACCTTACCTTCCCCACACTAATCCATTTGATTCGATTCGACACATTTCAAACGACTGGACATGATTCATCTCGATTCACCTTGAATTTGGTCAATTCGGCTGTATTCAGCTCTGTTTGGCTCTTTTCAGCTCTCGTCAACTCGATTTGACTCTATTCTACTGGACCCGACTCTACTTAATTCTATTCTCTTCTTTCTATTGTGTTCTGTTGTGTTGTAGTCTAGCCTCTCCGGCCGTACCCTCCTCTACACTAATCTATTCGATTCAACGCATTTCGACGCGATTCCATGTGATTAGGCTTGAATCGGCTCGATTTAGCTCTATTTGGCTTGAATTGGGTCAATTCGTCTCGATTCTGCTCAATTCAGCATAATTAGGCTCGAGTGAACCTTATTCAGCCCTGTTCAGCTCTACTCAGCCCTTTCTACTTTATTTGTCTCTATTTGGCTCCATTCAACTCCATTCCACACCATTCTACTCTTTTCTACTCTATTCTATTCTGTTCTACCCTACCCTACTCTAATCTATTCGAATCGATCCGATACATCACGATTTGTTCCCTTTCCTCTCCATTCGAATCGATTCGGCTTGAATTGGATCTATTCATCTATATTCTGCACTACCCGACTCTGACTATTCCACTCTACTCAACTCTACTCCATTCTACTCTTGGTATTCTCTTCTGTTCTACTCTATTCTATTCTTCTGTGCCCTTCCCTACTGAATCCCAGCCTAACCTACACTACTCTATTCAATTTAATTCAATTCCATTCAGTTGGACACCATTCGACCCGATTTGAGACAATTCGACGGGATTCGGTGAGATTCCGCGAGATTTGATGCGTTTTGGTGGGATTTGATGGAATTCGACGAGATCCGATGCAATAGGATGCAATTAAGTGTGTTTTGGCTCGATTTTGCTGGGTTCAGTTTGTCTCTAATTGGCTCATTTCAGCTCCACTAGGCTCCATTCATCCCGAATCTGGTCGACTCGACTCGATTCGGCTCATTTCGGCCATATTTGGTCCTATTCAGCGTTATCCGGCTCTATTCAACTCTTTTCTACTCTATTCATCTCTGTTCGAATCCATTCGACTCCATTCCACACCATTCTATTCCGTTCTACACTACTGTATTCTACACAACCCTCCCCCACCCTACCCTATCCTAATCTAGTCTGCTCTTTTCTAGTCTCCTTTTCTATTTTCTCTATTCCATCCTATGCTACTCTACCATACCCTGCACTAAGCTAACCTACCCTGACCTATGCTGTTCTATTCTATTTCCTTCTATTTTCTCTGTTCCACCGTAGGCTTCCCTACCCTATGCTACCCCACCGTACCATACTCTACTACTTAGGGTTACTCAATAAGGGTCCTAATTAAGGGGAGTAGTTCGGGCAAGGGTACTCCTTAAGGCAAGTGTACTAGTTCAGGCTACTAGTTAAGGCCAGGCTACTAGTTAAGGCCAGGCTACTAGTTAAGGCGTGGGTACTTGTTGAGGGTACTGGTTAAGGCAAGGCTACCCGTTCAGGCTACTTGTTAAGGACATACTACTAGTGAAGGCAAGGGTACTAGTGAAGACTACTGGTTAAGGCAAGGGTACTTGTTAGGACTACTAGTTAAGGCAAGGGTACTCGTTCAGATTACTGACTGAGGGTACTATTCAAGACTAGTTGTCTAGGCTACTGCTCTATGCCACTAGTCTAGCTGACTAGTCCAGCTTACTAGTCTAGGCTTCTACTCTAGCCTTCTCTTGTCTACTCTAATGTAGTCTACTTGCATCTACCCTAGTCTTCCTATCATAAACTACCCTAACCTGTTCTAATCTCTTCCATTTGGTTCGATTCAAAGCATTTCGATGCGACTGGACACCATCATGCTTGAGTCGGCTCGATTCAGCTCGATTTGGCTCGAATCGCTTCAATTCAGCTCGTTTCCACTCGGTTCAGCCTTATTCGGCCCTATTTGGCTCGATTCGACTCTTTTCTACTCTATTTGTCTCTGTTCGACTCCATTTGACTCCACTCTTCTCCATTCTACGCTATTCTACTCTATTCTGTTCTACTCTACCCTACGTTACTCTAATCTATTCGACTGGATGCGATTCGAAGCAATTCGGTGTGATTCATCTCGTTTTGTTTCCATTTGACTCGATTCGGCCAGAATTGGCTCTATTCAGCTGTGTTCTGCACTATTTGACTCTATTTGACTCAATTCTACTCTGCTCTGCTTTACTCTCTCTACTCCACCCTACTGTACTATATTCTAGTCTTTCTATTCTGTACTATTCTGTTCTATTCTACCCACCCGCCCCTCCCCTAATCTATTTGATTAGATTCGATGTGACGTATTTCCACGCGATTTGACGCGATTAGGCTTGAATCAGCTCGATTCAGTTCGCATCGGCTCTATTCGGCTCGACTTGACTCCATTTCACTCCATTCGGCTCGATTAGGCTCGAATTCCATCGATTCTGCTGGATTCTGCTCAATTAGGCCTTATTTGGCCCTATCCGGCCCTATTCTGCTCTATTAGACTCTTTTGTACTCTATTCATATCTATCCGTCTTTATTGGACTCCGTTCAATTCCATTCTATTCCATTCCACACCATTCTTCACTATTTTCCTCTATTCTATTCTACCCTTCCCTACCCTCATCTCTTCTAATCGATTCGATTTGATTTGACGCGATTCGAAGCAACCGGACGTGATTCGTCTCGTTTTGTCTCCACTCGGCTCAATTCGGCTATGTTCTCTCTCTTTGACTCTATTCTGTTCTGTTGTATTCTTTCTGTTCTGTTCTCTCCTACTCTGTTGTACTCTATTCTATTCTACCCTACCCGACCCTACGGCACCCCACCCGAACCTAGCCTACTTTAATCTATTGGATTCAATTCGATTCCGTGCAAAGCCATTTGATGTGACTTGACTGGATTCGGCAAGATCCGAAGGGATTTGATGAGATTCCATGCGACTCGACGTGATCAGTAGGATTCTCTGAGGTTTCACACGATTCGAAGTTATTCGACGTGATTCCATGGGATTCGACACGATATGAAGCGATTTGACCTTGTTTGATTCAAAACGATGTGGCTCGACTCGATTCGACCTGATTCGATTCGACGCTGTTCGGTGACAGTCAGTGCGATTCTGCTTGATTCCGCTCGATTAGGTGTGATTCGGCAGTATACAGCTCTTTTCGGCTGTATTCAGCTCCATTCGTCTCTATTCAGCTTAGTCGGCTCTATTCGACTGTATTCGACTCTACTCTTTTCCACTCTATTCTACTCGATTCTATTCCTTCTATTCTGTTCTAATCTCTTCTATTCCACTCTACTCTGTTCTATTCTACCCTCCCCTGCCCTCCCCTCCCCTTCTCTAATCTATACGTCTCGATTGGATTTGACGCATTGAACGCGATTCGAGGCGATGAAGCTTGAATCGGCTCGATTCGGCTCGATTTGGCTCTATTCGGCTCAGTTGGGCTCCATTCAGCTTGTTTTGGCTCGAATCGCTTCGAATCTGCTCGATTTGGCGTTCTTCGGCCCTATTCTGCTCTATTCGACTCTTTTCTACTCTGTTCGTTTCTATTTGACTCCATTCTACTCCATTCTATTCATTCCACACTGTTCTACACTATTCTACTCTATTCTGCTCTACCCTACCCAACACCACTCTAATTTACTCTAAGTGCCTCTACACGAGTCCTCTCGTTTCGTCTGCATTTGGCTCTATTCAGCTCTATTCTACTGTAGTCTAATCTTCTCTATTCTATTGTATTGTTTCTACTCTGTTCTGTACTAGTCTACTCTATTCTACCCTACCCTACGCTACCCAACTCTAAGGTACTGTAATCCATTTGATTGGATTTGATTCAACCCATTTCGACGCGATTCAGCTCGATTTGGCTCTGTTCGAATCTATTCTACTCTACTCTATTCCCCTCTACTCTACTCTAGCCTCCTCGTTTCTGTATTCGTTCTGTGTTGTTCTGTTCTATTTTGTTGTGTTCTGTTCTGCTTTATTCTATTCTACTCCATTCTACCCTACCCTAGCCTACCCGAACCTCCCCTACTCTAGTCTATTCAATTGAATTCAACAAATTTTGACGTGACTAGGGGCCGAACCGGTGTGATTCATGTCCATTCAGCTCCATTTGTCTCGAATAGTGTCGATTCGGCTTGATTAGGCTCGATTCGGCTCCATTAGGCTCGATTCACTGGATTCGGCTCGATTTCGCTCAATTCAGCTCGATTTGGCCCTCTTCGGCCCTCTTCGGCTCTCTTCAGCTCTTTTCTACTCTACTCGATTCCATTGCACACCATTCCACTCCATTCTACGCTATTCTACTATACCCTACTGTAATTGATTCGAAGGGATTCGACGCCATCCGACGCGATTTGTCTCGTTTCATCTCCATTCAGCTTGATTCAACTCTGTTCTACTCTACTCTATTCTACTCTACACTATTCTGCTCTGCTCTACCCTTTTCTACTCTATTCTATTGTATTCTTTCCATTCTCTTCTACTGTGTTCAAGTCTACTCTATTCCATCCTACCCTAATCTAATCTATTCTACTGGATTCGATTCCACGCATCTCGATGTGATTCGGCTCAAATCGGCTCCTTTCCACTCCATTCATCCCCAATCGGCTCAAATCGGTTCGATTCAGCTCTAATCGGCTCCATTCGGCTCTAGTCAGCTCGAATAGGCTCTATTCGACTCTGTTAGACTCTACTCAACTCTATTATCTCTTTTCGACTCCACTCGACTCCATGCTACACCATTCTACTCCATCCTAAACTATTCTCTACTGTATTGTATTGGACTCTACCCTACTCTAGTCTATTCTAATGGATTGGATTGGATTGGAACTGATCAGATTCAATGCAATTCGACGGGATTCGACGCGATAGAGCACGATTCCACGGGATTCGGCGTGATTTGTCTTGGTTTCTATCGATTTAGCTCTTTTGGGCTCTATTTGGCTGTCTTTGGCTCTATTCGGCAATATTCGACTCTACTCTACTCTACTCTTCTATACTCTGCTCGTCTCGACCCTATTCTATTCTTTCAGTTGTGTTCTCTTCTCTTCTCTTCTGTTCTACTGCACTCTATTCTACCCTACCCTACCCTAACTTAGCCTACTGTAATCTGTTCTATGCTATTCGACACACTTGAACGGAATTCGACCTGATTCGGGTCATATCGGCTCGATTCATCTCCTTTCTCCTCCATTAAACTCGATTCGGTTCTATTCAGCTCTTTTCCACTCTATTCGGCTCTTTTTGGCAGTATTCGACTCTATGTGACTCTAGTCTACTCGATTCTTTCTGTTCTGTTCTATTCTACTCTATTCTAGTCTTCTCTACCCTCCCCGAACCTTACCTTCCCCACACTAATCCATTTGATTCGATTCGACACATTTCAAACGACTGGACATGATTCATCTCGATTCACCTTGAATTTGGTCAATTCGGCTGTATTCAGCTCTGTTTGGCTCTTTTCAGCTCTCGTCAACTCGATTTGACTCTATTCTACTGGACCCGACTCTACTTAATTCTATTCTCTTCTTTCTATTGTGTTCTGTTGTGTTGTAGTCTAGCCTCTCCGGCCGTACCCTCCTCTACACTAATCTATTCGATTCAACGCATTTCGACGCGATTCCATGTGATTAGGCTTGAATCGGCTCGATTTAGCTCTATTTGGCTTGAATTGGGTCAATTCGTCTCGATTCTGCTCAATTCAGCATAATTAGGCTCGAGTGAACCTTATTCAGCCCTGTTCAGCTCTACTCAGCCCTTTCTACTTTATTTGTCTCTATTTGGCTCCATTCAACTCCATTCCACACCATTCTACTCTTTTCTACTCTATTCTATTCTGTTCTACCCTACCCTACTCTAATCTATTCGAATCGATCCGATTCATCACGATTTGTTCCCTTTCCTCTCCATTCGAATCGATTCGGCTTGAATTGGATCTATTCATCTATATTCTGCACTACCCGACTCTGACTATTCCACTCTACTCAACTCTACTCCATTCTACTCTTGGTATTCTCTTCTGTTCTACTCTATTCTATTCTTCTGTGCCCTTCCCTACTGAATCCCAGCCTAACCTACACTACTCTATTCAATTTAATTCAATTCCATTCAGTTGGACACCATTCGACCCGATTTGAGACAATTCGACGGGATTCGGTGAGATTCCGCGAGATTTGATGCGTTTTGGTGGGATTTGATGGAATTCGACGAGATCCGATGCAATAGGATGCAATTAAGTGTGTTTTGGCTCGATTTTGCTGGGTTCAGTTTGTCTCTAATTGGCTCATTTCAGCTCCACTAGGCTCCATTCATCCCGAATCTGGTCGACTCGACTCGATTCGGCTCATTTCGGCCATATTTGGTCCTATTCAGCGTTATCCGGCTCTATTCAACTCTTTTCTACTCTATTCATCTCTGTTCGAATCCATTCGACTCCATTCCACACCATTCTATTCCGTTCTACACTACTGTATTCTACACAACCCTCCCCCACCCTACCCTATCCTAATCTAGTCTGCTCTTTTCTAGTCTCCTTTTCTATTTTCTCTATTCCATCCTATGCTACTCTACCATACCCTGCACTAAGCTAACCTACCCTGACCTATGCTGTTCTATTCTATTTCCTTCTATTTTCTCTGTTCCACCGTAGGCTTCCCTACCCTATGCTACCCCACCGTACCATACTCTACTACTTAGGGTTACTCAATAAGGGTCCTAATTAAGGGGAGTAGTTCGGGCAAGGGTACTCCTTAAGGCAAGTGTACTAGTTCAGGCTACTAGTTAAGGCCAGGCTACTAGTTAAGGCCAGGCTACTAGTTAAGGCGTGGGTACTTGTTGAGGGTACTGGTTAAGGCAAGGCTACCCGTTCAGGCTACTTGTTAAGGACATACTACTAGTGAAGGCAAGGGTACTAGTGAAGACTACTGGTTAAGGCAAGGGTACTTGTTAGGACTACTAGTTAAGGCAAGGGTACTCGTTCAGATTACTGACTGAGGGTACTATTCAAGACTAGTTGTCTAGGCTACTGCTCTATGCCACTAGTCTAGCTGACTAGTCCAGCTTACTAGTCTAGGCTTCTACTCTAGCCTTCTCTTGTCTACTCTAATGTAGTCTACTTGCATCTACCCTAGTCTTCCTATCATAAACTACCCTAACCTGTTCTAATCTCTTCCATTTGGTTCGATTCAAAGCATTTCGATGCGACTGGACACCATCATGCTTGAGTCGGCTCGATTCAGCTCGATTTGGCTCGAATCGCTTCAATTCAGCTCGTTTCCACTCGGTTCAGCCTTATTCGGCCCTATTTGGCTCGATTCGACTCTTTTCTACTCTATTTGTCTCTGTTCGACTCCATTTGACTCCACTCTTCTCCATTCTACGCTATTCTACTCTATTCTGTTCTACTCTACCCTACGTTACTCTAATCTATTCGACTGGATGCGATTCGAAGCAATTCGGTGTGATTCATCTCGTTTTGTTTCCATTTGACTCGATTCGGCCAGAATTGGCTCTATTCAGCTATGTCCTGCAGTATTTGACTCTATTTGACTCAATTCTACTCTGCTCTGCTTTACTCTCTCTACTCCACCCTACTGTACTATATTCTATTCTTTCTATTCTGTACTATTCTGTTCTATTCTACCCACCCGCCCCTCCCCTAATCTATTTGATTAGATTCGATGTGACGTATTTCCACGCGATTTGACGCGATTAGGCTTGAATCAGCTCGATTCAGTTCGCATCGGCTCTATTCGGCTCGACTTGACTCCATTTCACTCCATTCGGCTCGATTAGGCTCGAATTCCATCGATTCTGCTGGATTCTGCTCAATTAGGCCTTATTTGGCCCTATCCGGCCCTATTCTGCTCTATTAGACTCTTTTGTACTCTATTCATATCTATCCGTCTTTATTGGACTCCGTTCAATTCCATTCTATTCCATTCCACACCATTCTTCACTATTTTCCTCTATTCTATTCTACCCTTCCCTACCCTCATCTCTTCTAATCGATTCGATTTGATTTGACGCGATTCGAAGCAACCGGACGTGATTCGTCTCGTTTTGTCTCCACTCGGCTCAATTCGGCTATGTTCTCTCTCTTTGACTCTATTCTGTTCTGTTGTATTCTTTCTGTTCTGTTCTGTTCTCTCCTACTCTGTTGTACTCTATTCTATTCTACCCTACCCGACCCTACGGCACCCCACCCGAACCTAGCCTACTTTAATCTATTGGATTCAATTCGATTCCGTGCAAAGCGATTTGATGTGACTTGACTGGATTCGGCAAGATCCGAAGGGATTTGATGAGATTCCATGCGACTCGACGTGATTCAGTAGGATTCTCTGAGGTTTCACACGATTCGAAGTTATTCGACGTGATTCCATGGGATTCGACACGATATGAAGCGATTTGACCTTGTTTGATTCAAAACGATGTGGCTCGACTCGATTCGACCTGATTCGATTCGACGCTGTTCGGTGACAGTCAGTGCGATTCTGCTTGATTCCGCTCGATTAGGTGTGATTCGGCAGTATACAGCTCTTTTCGGCTGTATTCAGCTCCATTCGTCTCTATTCAGCTTAGTCGGCTCTATTCGACTGTATTCGACTCTACTCTTTTCCACTCTATTCTACTCGATTCTATTCCTTCTATTCTGTTCTAATCTCTTCTATTCCACTCTACTCTGTTCTATTCTACCCTCCCCTGCCCTCCCCTCCCCTTCTCTAATCTATACGTCTCGATTGGATTTGACGCATTGAACGCGATTCGAGGCGATGAAGCTTGAATCGGCTCGATTCGGCTCGATTTGGCTCTATTCGGCTCAGTTGGGCTCCATTCAGCTTGTTTTGGCTCGAATCGCTTCGAATCTGCTCGATTTGGCGTTCTTCGGCCCTATTCTGCTCTATTCGACTCTTTTCTACTCTGTTCGTTTCTATTTGACTCCATTCTACTCCATTCTATTCATTCCACACTGTTCTACACTATTCTACTCTATTCTGCTCTACCCTACCCAACACCACTCTAATTTACTCTAAGTGCCTCTACACGAGTCCTCTCGTTTCGTCTGCATTTGGCTCTATTCAGCTCTATTCTACTGTAGTCTAATCTTCTCTATTCTATTGTATTGTTTCTACTCTGTTCTGTACTAGTCTACTCTATTCTACCCTACCCTACGCTACCCAACTCTAAGGTACTGTAATCCATTTGATTGGATTTGATTCAACCCATTTCGACGCGATTCAGCTCGATTTGGCTCTGTTCGAATCTATTCTACTCTACTCTATTCCCCTCTACTCTACTCTAGCCTCCTCGTTTCTGTATTCGTTCTGTGTTGTTCTGTTCTATTTTGTTGTGTTCTGTTCTGCTTTATTCTATTCTACTCCATTCTACCCTACCCTAGCCTACCCGAACCTCCCCTACTCTAGTCTATTCAATTGAATTCAACAAATTTTGACGTGACTAGGGGCCGAATCGGTGTGATTCATGTCCATTCAGCTCCATTTGTCTCGAATAGTGTCGATTCGGCTTGATTAGGCTCGATTCGGCTCCATTAGGCTCGATTCACTGGATTCGGCTCGATTTCGCTCAATTCAGCTCGATTTGGCCCTCTTCGGCCCTCTTCGGCTCTCTTCAGCTCTTTTCTACTCTACTCGATTCCATTGCACACCATTCCACTCCATTCTACGCTATTCTACTATACCCTACTGTAATTGATTCGAAGGGATTCGACGCCATCCGACGCGATTTGTCTCGTTTCATCTCCATTCAGCTTGATTCAACTCTGTTCTACTCTACTCTATTCTACTCTACACTATTCTGCTCTGCTCTACCCTTTTCTACTCTATTCTATTGTATTCTTTCCATTCTCTTCTACTGTGTTCAAGTCTACTCTATTCCATCCTACCCTAATCTAATCTATTCTACTGGATTCGATTCCACGCATCTCGATGCGATTCGGCTCAAATCGGCTCCTTTCCACTCCATTCATCCCCAATCGGCTCAAATCGGTTCGATTCAGCTCTAATCGGCTCCATTCGGCTCTAGTCAGCTCGAATAGGCTCTATTCGACTCTGTTAGACTCTACTCAACTCTATTATCTCTTTTCGACTCCACTCGACTCCATGCTACACCATTCTACTCCATCCTAAACTATTCTCTACTGTATTGTATTGGACTCTACCCTACTCTAGTCTATTCTAATGGATTGGATTGGATTGGAACTGATCAGATTCAATGCAATTCGACGGGATTTGACGCGATAGAGCACGATTCCACGGGATTCGGCGTGATTTGTCTTGGTTTCTATCGATTTAGCTCTTTTGGGCTCTATTTGGCTGTCTTTGGCTCTATTCGGCAATATTCGACTCTACTCTACTCTACTCTTCTATACTCTGCTCGTCTCGACCCTATTCTATTCTTTCAGTTGTGTTCTCTTCTCTTCTCTTCTGTTCTACTGCACTCTATTCTACCCTACCCTACCCTAACTTAGCCTACTGTAATCTGTTCTATGCTATTCGACACACTTGAATGGAATTCGACTTGATTCGGCTCATATCGGCTCGATTCATCTCCTTTCTCCTCCATTAAACTCGATTCGGTTCTATTCAGCTCTTTTCCACTCTATTCGGCTCTTTTTGGCAGTATTCGACTCTATGTGACTCTAGTCTACTCGATTCTTTCTGTTCTGTTCTATTCTACTCTATTCTAGTCTTCTCTACCCTCCCCGAACCTTACCTTCCCCACACTAATCCATTTGATTCGATTCGACACATTTCAAACGACTGGACATGATTCATCTCGATTCACCTTGAATTTGGTCAATTCGGCTGTATTCAGCTCTGTTTGGCTCTTTTCAGCTCTCGTCAACTCGATTTGACTCTATTCTACTGGACCCGACTCTACTTAATTCTATTCTCTTCTTTCTATTGTGTTCTGTTGTGTTGTAGTCTAGCCTCTCCTGCCGTACCCTCCTCTACACTAATCTATTCGATTCAACGCATTTCGACGCGATTCCATGTGATTAGGCTTGAATCGGCTCGATTTAGCTCTATTTGGCTTGAATTGGGTCAATTCGTCTCGATTCTGCTCAATTCAGCATAATTAGGCTCGAGTGAACCTTATTCAGCCCTGTTCAGCTCTACTCAGCCCTTTCTACTTTATTTGTCTCTATTTGGCTCCATTCAACTCCATTCCACACCATTCTACTCTTTTCTACTCTATTCTATTCTGTTCTACCCTACCCTACTCTAATCTATTCGAATCGATCCGATACATCACGATTTGTTCCCTTTCCTCTCCATTCGAATCGATTCGGCTTGAATTGGATCTATTCATCTATATTCTGCACTACCCGACTCTGACTATTCCACTCTACTCAACTCTACTCCATTCTACTCTTGGTATTCTCTTCTGTTCTACTCTATTCTATTCTTCTGTGCCCTTCCCTACTGAATCCCAGCCTAACCTACACTACTCTATTCAATTTAATTCAATTCCATTCAGTTGGACACCATTCGACCCGATTTGAGACAATTCGACGGGATTCGGTGAGATTCCGCGAGATTTGATGCGTTTTGGTGGGATTTGATGGAATTCGACGAGATCCGATGCAATAGGATGCAATTAAGTGTGTTTTGGCTCGATTTTGCTGGGTTCAGTTTGTCTCTAATTGGCTCATTTCAGCTCCACTAGGCTCCATTCATCCCGAATCTGGTCGACTCGACTCGATTCGGCTCATTTCGGCCATATTTGGTCCTATTCAGCGTTATCCGGCTCTATTCAACTCTTTTCTACTCTATTCATCTCTGTTCGAATCCATTCGACTCCATTCCACACCATTCTATTCCGTTCTACACTACTGTATTCTACACAACCCTCCCCCACCCTACCCTATCCTAATCTAGTCTGCTCTTTTCTAGTCTCCTTTTCTATTTTCTCTATTCCATCCTATGCTACTCTACCATACCCTGCACTAAGCTAACCTACCCTGACCTATGCTGTTCTATTCTATTTCCTTCTATTTTCTCTGTTCCACCGTAGGCTTCCCTACCCTATGCTACCCCACCGTACCATACTCTACTACTTAGGGTTACTCAATAAGGGTCCTAATTAAGGGGAGTAGTTCGGGCAAGGGTACTCCTTAAGGCAAGTGTACTAGTTCAGGCTACTAGTTAAGGCCAGGCTACTAGTTAAGGCCAGGCTACTAGTTAAGGCGTGGGTACTTGTTGAGGGTACTGGTTAAGGCAAGGCTACCCGTTCAGGCTACTTGTTAAGGACATACTACTAGTGAAGGCAAGGGTACTAGTGAAGACTACTGGTTAAGGCAAGGGTACTTGTTAGGACTACTAGTTAAGGCAAGGGTACTCGTTCAGATTACTGACTGAGGGTACTATTCAAGACTAGTTGTCTAGGCTACTGCTCTATGCCACTAGTCTAGCTGACTAGTCCAGCTTACTAGTCTAGGCTTCTACTCTAGCCTTCTCTTGTCTACTCTAATGTAGTCTACTTGCATCTACCCTAGTCTTCCTATCATAAACTACCCTAACCTGTTCTAATCTCTTCCATTTGGTTCGATTCAAAGCATTTCGATGCGACTGGACACCATCATGCTTGAGTCGGCTCGATTCAGCTCGATTTGGCTCGAATCGCTTCAATTCAGCTCGTTTCCACTCGGTTCAGCCTTATTCGGCCCTATTTGGCTCGATTCGACTCTTTTCTACTCTATTTGTCTCTGTTCGACTCCATTTGACTCCACTCTTCTCCATTCTACGCTATTCTACTCTATTCTGTTCTACTCTACCCTACGTTACTCTAATCTATTCGACTGGATGCGATTCGAAGCAATTCGGTGTGATTCATCTCGTTTTGTTTCCATTTGACTCGATTCGGCCAGAATTGGCTCTATTCAGCTATGTCCTGCAGTATTTGACTCTATTTGACTCAATTCTACTCTGCTCTGCTTTACTCTCTCTACTCCACCCTACTGTACTATATTCTATTCTTTCTATTCTGTACTATTCTGTTCTATTCTACCCACCCGCCCCTCCCCTAATCTATTTGATTAGATTCGATGTGACGTATTTCCACGCGATTTGACGCGATTAGGCTTGAATCAGCTCGATTCAGTTCGCATCGGCTCTATTCGGCTCGACTTGACTCCATTTCACTCCATTCGGCTCGATTAGGCTCGAATTCCATCGATTCTGCTGGATTCTGCTCAATTAGGCCTTATTTGGCCCTATCCGGCCCTATTCTGCTCTATTAGACTCTTTTGTACTCTATTCATATCTATCCGTCTTTATTGGACTCCGTTCAATTCCATTCTATTCCATTCCACACCATTCTTCACTATTTTCCTCTCTTCTATTCTACCCTTCCCTACCCTCATCTCTTCTAATCGATTCGATTTGATTTGACGCGATTCGAAGCAACCGGACGTGATTCGTCTCGTTTTGTCTCCACTCGGCTCAATTCGGCTATGTTCTCTCTCTTTGACTCTATTCTGTTCTGTTGTATTCTTTCTGTTCTGTTCTGTTCTCTCCTACTCTGTTGTACTCTATTCTATTCTACCCTACCCGACCCTACGGCACCCCACCCGAACCTAGCCTACTTTAATCTATTGGATTCAATTCGATTCCGTGCAAAGCGATTTGATGTGACTTGACTGGATTCGGCAAGATCCGAAGGGATTTGATGAGATTCCATGCGACTCGACGTGATTCAGTAGGATTCTCTGAGGTTTCACACGATTCGAAGTTATTCGACGTGATTCCATGGGATTCGACACGATATGAAGCGATTTGACCTTGTTTGATTCAAAACGATGTGGCTCGACTCGATTCGACCTGATTCGATTCGACGCTGTTCGGTGACAGTCAGTGCGATTCTGCTTGATTCCGCTCGATTAGGTGTGATTCGGCAGTATACAGCTCTTTTCGGCTGTATTCAGCTCCATTCGTCTCTATTCAGCTTAGTCGGCTCTATTCGACTGTATTCGACTCTACTCTTTTCCACTCTATTCTACTCGATTCTATTCCTTCTATTCTGTTCTAATCTCTTCTATTCCACTCTACTCTGTTCTATTCTACCCTCCCCTGCCCTCCCCTCCCCTTCTCTAATCTATACGTCTCGATTGGATTTGACGCATTGAACGCGATTCGAGGCGATGAAGCTTGAATCGGCTCGATTCGGCTCGATTTGGCTCTATTCGGCTCAGTTGGGCTCCATTCAGCTTGTTTTGGCTCGAATCGCTTCGAATCTGCTCGATTTGGCGTTCTTCGGCCCTATTCTGCTCTATTCGACTCTTTTCTACTCTGTTCGTTTCTATTTGACTCCATTCTACTCCATTCTATTCATTCCACACTGTTCTACACTATTCTACTCTATTCTGCTCTACCCTACCCAACACCACTCTAATTTACTCTAAGTGCCTCTACACGAGTCCTCTCGTTTCGTCTGCATTTGGCTCTATTCAGCTCTATTCTACTGTAGTCTAATCTTCTCTATTCTATTGTATTGTTTCTACTCTGTTCTGTACTAGTCTACTCTATTCTACCCTACCCTACGCTACCCAACTCTAAGGTACTGTAATCCATTTGATTGGATTTGATTCAACCCATTTCGACGCGATTCAGCTCGATTTGGCTCTGTTCGAATCTATTCTACTCTACTCTATTCCCCTCTACTCTACTCTAGCCTCCTCGTTTCTGTATTCGTTCTGTGTTGTTCTGTTCTATTTTGTTGTGTTCTGTTCTGCTTTATTCTATTCTACTCCATTCTACCCTACCCTAGCCTACCCGAACCTCCCCTACTCTAGTCTATTCAATTGAATTCAACAAATTTTGACGTGACTAGGGGCCGAATCGGTGTGATTCATGTCCATTCAGCTCCATTTGTCTCGAATAGTGTCGATTCGGCTTGATTAGGCTCGATTCGGCTCCATTAGGCTCGATTCACTGGATTCGGCTCGATTTCGCTCAATTCAGCTCGATTTGGCCCTCTTCGGCCCTCTTCGGCTCTCTTCAGCTCTTTTCTACTCTACTCGATTCCATTGCACACCATTCCACTCCATTCTACGCTATTCTACTATACCCTACTGTAATTGATTCGAAGGGATTCGACGCCATCCGACGCGATTTGTCTCGTTTCATCTCCGTTCAGCTTGATTCAACTCTGTTCTACTCTACTCTATTCTACTCTACACTATTCTGCTCTGCTCTACCCTTTTCTACTCTATTCTATTGTATTCTTTCCATTCTCTTCTACTGTGTTCAAGTCTACTCTATTCCATCCTACCCTAATCTAATCTATTCTACTGGATTCGATTCCACGCATCTCGATGCGATTCGGCTCAAATCGGCTCCTTTCCACTCCATTCATCCCCAATCGGCTCAAATCGGTTCGATTCAGCTCTAATCGGCTCCATTCGGCTCTAGTCAGCTCGAATAGGCTCTATTCGACTCTGTTAGACTCTACTCAACTCTATTATCTCTTTTCGACTCCACTCGACTCCATGCTACACCATTCTACTCCATCCTAAACTATTCTCTACTGTATTGTATTGGACTCTACCCTACTCTAGTCTATTCTAATGGATTGGATTGGATTGGAACTGATCAGATTCAATGCAATTCGACGGGATTTGACGCGATAGAGCACGATTCCACGGGATTCGGCGTGATTTGTCTTGGTTTCTATCGATTTAGCTCTTTTGGGCTCTATTTGGCTGTCTTTGGCTCTATTCGGCAATATTCGACTCTACTCTACTCTACTCTTCTATACTCTGCTCGTCTCGACCCTATTCTATTCTTTCAGTTGTGTTCTCTTCTCTTCTCTTCTGTTCTACTGCACTCTATTCTACCCTACCCTACCCTAACTTAGCCTACTGTAATCTGTTCTATGCTATTCGACACACTTGAATGGAATTCGACTTGATTCGGCTCATATCGGCTCGATTCATCTCCTTTCTCCTCCATTAAACTCGATTCGGTTCTATTCAGCTCTTTTCCACTCTATTCGGCTCTTTTTGGCAGTATTCGACTCTATGTGACTCTAGTCTACTCGATTCTTTCTGTTCTGTTCTATTCTACTCTATTCTAGTCTTCTCTACCCTCCCCGAACCTTACCTTCCCCACACTAATCCATTTGATTCGATTCGACACATTTCAAACGACTGGACATGATTCATCTCGATTCACCTTGAATTTGGTCAATTCGGCTGTATTCAGCTCTGTTTGGCTCTTTTCAGCTCTCGTCAACTCGATTTGACTCTATTCTACTGGACCCGACTCTACTTAATTCTATTCTCTTCTTTCTATTGTGTTCTGTTGTGTTGTAGTCTAGCCTCTCCGGCCGTACCCTCCTCTACACTAATCTATTCGATTCAACGCATTTCGACGCGATTCCATGTGATTAGGCTTGAATCGGCTCGATTTAGCTCTATTTGGCTTGAATTGGGTCAATTCGTCTCGATTCTGCTCAATTCAGCATAATTAGGCTCGAGTGAACCTTATTCAGCCCTGTTCAGCTCTACTCAGCCCTTTCTACTTTATTTGTCTCTATTTGGCTCCATTCAACTCCATTCCACACCATTCTACTCTTTTCTACTCTATTCTATTCTGTTCTACCCTACCCTACTCTAATCTATTCGAATCGATCCGATTCATCACGATTTGTTCCCTTTCCTCTCCATTCGAATCGATTCGGCTTGAATTGGATCTATTCATCTATATTCTGCACTACCCGACTCTGACTATTCCACTCTACTCAACTCTACTCCATTCTACTCTTGGTATTCTCTTCTGTTCTACTCTATTCTATTCTTCTGTGCCCTTCCCTACTGAATCCCAGCCTAACCTACACTACTCTATTCAATTTAATTCAATTCCATTCAGTTGGACACCATTCGACCCGATTTGAGACAATTCGACGGGATTCGGTGAGATTCCGCGAGATTTGATGCGTTTTGGTGGGATTTGATGGAATTCGACGAGATCCGATGCAATAGGATGCAATTAAGTGTGTTTTGGCTCGATTTTGCTGGGTTCAGTTTGTCTCTAATTGGCTCATTTCAGCTCCACTAGGCTCCATTCATCCCGAATCTGGTCGACTCGACTCGATTCGGCTCATTTCGGCCATATTTGGTCCTATTCAGCGTTATCCGGCTCTATTCAACTCTTTTCTACTCTATTCATCTCTGTTCGAATCCATTCGACTCCATTCCACACCATTCTATTCCGTTCTACACTACTGTATTCTACACAACCCTCCCCCACCCTACCCTATCCTAATCTAGTCTGCTCTTTTCTAGTCTCCTTTTCTATTTTCTCTATTCCATCCTATGCTACTCTACCATACCCTGCACTAAGCTAACCTACCCTGACCTATGCTGTTCTATTCTATTTCCTTCTATTTTCTCTGTTCCACCGTAGGCTTCCCTACCCTATGCTACCCCACCGTACCATACTCTACTACTTAGGGTTACTCAATAAGGGTCCTAATTAAGGGGAGTAGTTCGGGCAAGGGTACTCCTTAAGGCAAGTGTACTAGTTCAGGCTACTAGTTAAGGCCAGGGTACTAGTTAAGGCCAGGCTACTAGTTAAGGCGTGGGTACTTGTTGAGGGTACTGGTTAAGGCAAGGCTACCCGTTCAGGCTACTTGTTAAGGACATACTACTAGTGAAGGCAAGGGTACTAGTGAAGACTACTGGTTAAGGCAAGGGTACTTGTTAGGACTACTAGTTAAGGCAAGGGTACTCGTTCAGATTACTGACTGAGGGTACTATTCAAGACTAGTTGTCTAGGCTACTGCTCTATGCCACTAGTCTAGCTGACTAGTCCAGCTTACTAGTCTAGGCTTCTACTCTAGCCTTCTCTTGTCTACTCTAATGTAGTCTACTTGCATCTACCCTAGTCTTCCTATCATAAACTACCCTAACCTGTTCTAATCTCTTCCATTTGGTTCGATTCAAAGCATTTCGATGCGACTGGACACCATCATGCTTGAGTCGGCTCGATTCAGCTCGATTTGGCTCGAATCGCTTCAATTCAGCTCGTTTCCACTCGGTTCAGCCTTATTCGGCCCTATTTGGCTCGATTCGACTCTTTTCTACTCTATTTGTCTCTGTTCGACTCCATTTGACTCCACTCTTCTCCATTCTACGCTATTCTACTCTATTCTGTTCTACTCTACCCTACGTTACTCTAATCTATTCGACTGGATGCGATTCGAAGCAATTCGGTGTGATTCATCTCGTTTTGTTTCCATTTGACTCGATTCGGCCAGAATGGGCTCTATTCAGCTATGTCCTGCACTATTTGACTCTATTTGACTCAATTCTACTCTGCTCTGCTTTACTCTCTCTACTCCACCCTACTGTACTATATTCTAGTCTTTCTATTCTGTACTATTCTGTTCTATTCTACCCACCCGCCCCTCCCCTAATCTATTTGATTAGATTCGATGTGACGTATTTCCACGCGATTTGACGCGATTAGGCTTGAATCAGCTCGATTCAGTTCGCATCGGCTCTATTCGGCTCGACTTGACTCCATTTCACTCCATTCGGCTCGATTAGGCTCGAATTCCATCGATTCTGCTGGATTCTGCTCAATTAGGCCTTATTTGGCCCTATCCGGCCCTATTCTGCTCTATTAGACTCTTTTGTACTCTATTCATATCTATCCGTCTTTATTGGACTCCGTTCAATTCCATTCTATTCCATTCCACACCATTCTTCACTATTTTCCTCTATTCTATTCTACCCTTCCCTACCCTCATCTCTTCTAATCGATTCGATTTGATTTGACGCGATTCGAAGCAACCGGACGTGATTCGTCTCGTTTTGTCTCCACTCGGCTCAATTCGGCTATGTTCTCTCTCTTTGACTCTATTCTGTTCTGTTGTATTCTTTCTGTTCTGTTCTGTTCTCTCCTACTCTGTTGTACTCTATTCTATTCTACCCTACCCGACCCTACGGCACCCCACCCGAACCTAGCCTACTTTAATCTATTGGATTCAATTCGATTCCGTGCAAAGCGATTTGATGTGACTTGACTGGATTCGGCAAGATCCGAAGGGATTTGATGAGATTCCATGCGACTCGACGTGATTCAGTAGGATTCTCTGAGGTTTCACACGATTCGAAGTTATTCGACGTGATTCCATGGGATTCGACACGATATGAAGCGATTTGACCTTGTTTGATTCAAAACGATGTGGCTCGACTCGATTCGACCTGATTCGATTCGACGCTGTTCGGTGACAGTCAGTGCGATTCTGCTTGATTCCGCTCGATTAGGTGTGATTCGGCAGTATACAGCTCTTTTCGGCTGTATTCAGCTCCATTCGTCTCTATTCAGCTTAGTCGGCTCTATTCGACTGTATTCGACTCTACTCTTTTCCACTCTATTCTACTCGATTCTATTCCTTCTATTCTGTTCTAATCTCTTCTATTCCACTCTACTCTGTTCTATTCTACCCTCCCCTGCCCTCCCCTCCCCTTCTCTAATCTATACGTCTCGATTGGATTTGACGCATTGAACGCGATTCGAGGCGATGAAGCTTGAATCGGCTCGATTCGGCTCGATTTGGCTCTATTCGGCTCAGTTGGGCTCCATTCAGCTTGTTTTGGCTCGAATCGCTTCGAATCTGCTCGATTTGGCGTTCTTCGGCCCTATTCTGCTCTATTCGACTCTTTTCTACTCTGTTCGTTTCTATTTGACTCCATTCTACTCCATTCTATTCATTCCACACTGTTCTACACTATTCTACTCTATTCTGCTCTACCCTACCCAACACCACTCTAATTTACTCTAAGTGCCTCTACACGAGTCCTCTCGTTTCGTCTGCATTTGGCTCTATTCAGCTCTATTCTACTGTAGTCTAATCTTCTCTATTCTATTGTATTGTTTCTACTCTGTTCTGTACTAGTCTACTCTATTCTACCCTACCCTACGCTACCCAACTCTAAGGTACTGTAATCCATTTGATTGGATTTGATTCAACCCATTTCGACGCGATTCAGCTCGATTTGGCTCTGTTCGAATCTATTCTACTCTACTCTATTCCCCTCTACTCTACTCTAGCCTCCTCGTTTCTGTATTCGTTCTGTGTTGTTCTGTTCTATTTTGTTGTGTTCTGTTCTGCTTTATTCTATTCTACTCCATTCTACCCTACCCTAGCCTACCCGAACCTCCCCTACTCTAGTCTATTCAATTGAATTCAACAAATTTTGACGTGACTAGGGGCCGAATCGGTGTGATTCATGTCCATTCAGCTCCATTTGTCTCGAATAGTGTCGATTCGGCTTGATTAGGCTCGATTCGGCTCCATTAGGCTCGATTCACTGGATTCGGCTCGATTTCGCTCAATTCAGCTCGATTTGGCCCTCTTCGGCCCTCTTCGGCTCTCTTCAGCTCTTTTCTACTCTACTCGATTCCATTGCACACCATTCCACTCCATTCTACGCTATTCTACTATACCCTACTGTAATTGATTCGAAGGGATTCGACGCCATCCGACGCGATTTGTCTCGTTTCATCTCCATTCAGCTTGATTCAACTCTGTTCTACTCTACTCTATTCTACTCTACACTATTCTGCTCTGCTCTACCCTTTTCTACTCTATTCTATTGTATTCTTTCCATTCTCTTCTACTGTGTTCAAGTCTACTCTATTCCATCCTACCCTAATCTAATCTATTCTACTGGATTCGATTCCACGCATCTCGATGCGATTCGGCTCAAATCGGCTCCTTTCCACTCCATTCATCCCCAATCGGCTCAAATCGGTTCGATTCAGCTCTAATCGGCTCCATTCGGCTCTAGTCAGCTCGAATAGGCTCTATTCGACTCTGTTAGACTCTACTCAACTCTATTATCTCTTTTCGACTCCACTCGACTCCATGCTACACCATTCTACTCCATCCTAAACTATTCTCTACTGTATTGTATTGGACTCTACCCTACTCTAGTCTATTCTAATGGATTGGATTGGATTGGAACTGATCAGATTCAATGCAATTCGACGGGATTTGACGCGATAGAGCACGATTCCACGGGATTCGGCGTGATTTGTCTTGGTTTCTATCGATTTAGCTCTTTTGGGCTCTATTTGGCTGTCTTTGGCTCTATTCGGCAATATTCGACTCTACTCTACTCTACTCTTCTATACTCTGCTCGTCTCGACCCTATTCTATTCTTTCAGTTGTGTTCTCTTCTCTTCTCTTCTGTTCTACTGCACTCTATTCTACCCTACCCTACCCTAACTTAGCCTACTGTAATCTGTTCTATGCTATTCGACACACTTGAATGGAATTCGACTTGATTCGGCTCATATCGGCTCGATTCATCTCCTTTCTCCTCCATTAAACTCGATTCGGTTCTATTCAGCTCTTTTCCACTCTATTCGGCTCTTTTTGGCAGTATTCGACTCTATGTGACTCTAGTCTACTCGATTCTTTCTGTTCTGTTCTATTCTACTCTATTCTAGTCTTCTCTACCCTCCCCGAACCTTACCTTCCCCACACTAATCCATTTGATTCGATTCGACACATTTCAAACGACTGGACATGATTCATCTCGATTCACCTTGAATTTGGTCAATTCGGCTGTATTCAGCTCTGTTTGGCTCTTTTCAGCTCTCGTCAACTCGATTTGACTCTATTCTACTGGACCCGACTCTACTTAATTCTATTCTCTTCTTTCTATTGTGTTCTGTTGTGTTGTAGTCTAGCCTCTCCGGCCGTACCCTCCTCTACACTAATCTATTCGATTCAACGCATTTCGACGCGATTCCATGTGATTAGGCTTGAATCGGCTCGATTTAGCTCTATTTGGCTTGAATTGGGTCAATTCGTCTCGATTCTGCTCAATTCAGCATAATTAGGCTCGAGTGAACCTTATTCAGCCCTGTTCAGCTCTACTCAGCCCTTTCTACTTTATTTGTCTCTATTTGGCTCCATTCAACTCCATTCCACACCATTCTACTCTTTTCTACTCTATTCTATTCTATTCTGTTCTACCCTACCCTACTCTAATCTATTCGAATCGATCCGATACATCACGATTTGTTCCCTTTCCTCTCCATTCGAATCGATTCGGCTTGAATTGGATCTATTCATCTATATTCTGCACTACCCGACTCTGACTATTCCACTCTACTCAACTCTACTCCATTCTACTCTTGGTATTCTCTTCTGTTCTACTCTATTCTATTCTTCTGTGCCCTTCCCTACTGAATCCCAGCCTAACCTACACTACTCTATTCAATTTAATTCAATTCCATTCAGTTGGACACCATTCGACCCGATTTGAGACAATTCGACGGGATTCGGTGAGATTCCGCGAGATTTGATGCGTTTTGGTGGGATTTGATGGAATTCGACGAGATCCGATGCAATAGGATGCAATTAAGTGTGTTTTGGCTCAATTTTGCTGGGTTCAGTTTGTCTCTAATTGGCTCATTTCAGCTCCACTAGGCTCCATTCATCCCGAATCTGGTCGACTCGACTCGATTCGGCTCATTTCGGCCATATTTGGTCCTATTCAGCGTTATCCGGCTCTATTCAACTCTTTTCTACTCTATTCATCTCTGTTCGAATCCATTCGACTCCATTCCACACCATTCTATTCCGTTCTACACTACTGTATTCTACACAACCCTCCCCCACCCTACCCTATCCTAATCTAGTCTGCTCTTTTCTAGTCTCCTTTTCTATTTTCTCTATTCCATCCTATGCTACTCTACCATACCCTGCACTAAGCTAACCTACCCTGACCTATGCTGTTCTATTCTATTTCCTTCTATTTTCTCTGTTCCACCGTAGGCTTCCCTACCCTATGCTACCCCACCGTACCATACTCTACTACTTAGGGTTACTCAATAAGGGTCCTAATTAAGGGGAGTAGTTCGGGCAAGGGTACTCCTTAAGGCAAGTGTACTAGTTCAGGCTACTAGTTAAGGCCAGGCTACTAGTTAAGGCCAGGCTACTAGTTAAGGCGTGGGTACTTGTTGAGGGTACTGGTTAAGGCAAGGCTACCCGTTCAGGCTACTTGTTAAGGACATACTACTAGTGAAGGCAAGGGTACTAGTGAAGACTACTGGTTAAGGCAAGGGTACTTGTTAGGACTACTAGTTAAGGCAAGGGTACTCGTTCAGATTACTGACTGAGGGTACTATTCAAGACTAGTTGTCTAGGCTACTGCTCTATGCCACTAGTCTAGCTGACTAGTCCAGCTTACTAGTCTAGGCTTCTACTCTAGCCTTCTCTTGTCTACTCTAATGTAGTCTACTTGCATCTACCCTAGTCTTCCTATCATAAACTACCCTAACCTGTTCTAATCTCTTCCATTTGGTTCGATTCAAAGCATTTCGATGCGACTGGACACCATCATGCTTGAGTCGGCTCGATTCAGCTCGATTTGGCTCGAATCGCTTCAATTCAGCTCGTTTCCACTCGGTTCAGCCTTATTCGGCCCTATTTGGCTCGATTCGACTCTTTTCTACTCTATTTGTCTCTGTTCGACTCCATTTGACTCCACTCTTCTCCATTCTACGCTATTCTACTCTATTCTGTTCTACTCTACCCTACGTTACTCTAATCTATTCGACTGGATGCGATTCGAAGCAATTCGGTGTGATTCATCTCGTTTTGTTTCCATTTGACTCGATTCGGCCAGAATTGGCTCTATTCAGCTATGTCCTGCAGTATTTGACTCTATTTGACTCAATTCTACTCTGCTCTGCTTTACTCTCTCTACTCCACCCTACTGTACTATATTCTATTCTTTCTATTCTGTACTATTCTGTTCTATTCTACCCACCCGCCCCTCCCCTAATCTATTTGATTAGATTCGATGTGACGTATTTCCACGCGATTTGACGCGATTAGGCTTGAATCAGCTCGATTCAGTTCGCATCGGCTCTATTCGGCTCGACTTGACTCCATTTCACTCCATTCGGCTCGATTAGGCTCGAATTCCATCGATTCTGCTGGATTCTGCTCAATTAGGCCTTATTTGGCCCTATCCGGCCCTATTCTGCTCTATTAGACTCTTTTGTACTCTATTCATATCTATCCGTCTTTATTGGACTCCGTTCAATTCCATTCTATTCCATTCCACACCATTCTTCACTATTTTCCTCTATTCTATTCTACCCTTCCCTACCCTCATCTCTTCTAATCGATTCGATTTGATTTGACGCGATTCGAAGCAACCGGACGTGATTCGTCTCGTTTTGTCTCCACTTGGCTCAATTCGGCTATGTTCTCTCTCTTTGACTCTATTCTGTTCTGTTGTATTCTTTCTGTTCTGTTCTGTTCTCTCCTACTCTGTTGTACTCTATTCTATTCTACCCTACCCGACCCTACGGCACCCCACCCGAACCTAGCCTACTTTAATCTATTGGATTCAATTCGATTCCGTGCAAAGCGATTTGATGTGACTTGACTGGATTCGGCAAGATCCGAAGGGATTTGATGAGATTCCATGCGACTCGACGTGATTCAGTAGGATTCTCTGAGGTTTCACACGATTCGAAGTTATTCGACGTGATTCCATGGGATTCGACACGATATGAAGCGATTTGACCTTGTTTGATTCAAAACGATGTGGCTCGACTCGATTCGACCTGATTCGATTCGACGCTGTTCGGTGACAGTCAGTGCGATTCTGCTTGATTCCGCTCGATTAGGTGTGATTCGGCAGTATACAGCTCTTTTCGGCTGTATTCAGCTCCATTCGTCTCTATTCAGCTTAGTCGGCTCTATTCGACTGTATTCGACTCTACTCTTTTCCACTCTATTCTACTCGATTCTATTCCTTCTATTCTGTTCTAATCTCTTCTATTCCACTCTACTCTGTTCTATTCTACCCTCCCCTGCCCTCCCCTCCCCTTCTCTAATCTATACGTCTCGATTGGATTTGACGCATTGAACGCGATTCGAGGCGATGAAGCTTGAATCGGCTCGATTCGGCTCGATTTGGCTCTATTCGGCTCAGTTGGGCTCCATTCAGCTTGTTTTGGCTCGAATCGCTTCGAATCTGCTCGATTTGGCGTTCTTCGGCCCTATTCTGCTCTATTCGACTCTTTTCTACTCTGTTCGTTTCTATTTGACTCCATTCTACTCCATTCTATTCATTCCACACTGTTCTACACTATTCTACTCTATTCTGCTCTACCCTACCCAACACCACCCTAATTTACTCTAAGTGCCTCTACACGAGTCCTCTCGTTTCGTCTGCATTTGGCTCTATTCAGCTCTATTCTACTGTAGTCTAATCTTCTCTATTCTATTGTATTGTTTCTACTCTGTTCTGTACTAGTCTACTCTATTCTACCCTACCCTACGCTACCCAACTCTAAGGTACTGTAATCCATTTGATTGGATTTGATTCAACCCATTTCGACGCGATTCAGCTCGATTTGGCTCTGTTCGAATCTATTCTACTCTACTCTATTCCCCTCTACTCTACTCTAGCCTCCTCGTTTCTGTATTCGTTCTGTGTTGTTCTGTTCTATTTTGTTGTGTTCTGTTCTGCTTTATTCTATTCTACTCCATTCTACCCTACCCTAGCCTACCCGAACCTCCCCTACTCTAGTCTATTCAATTGAATTCAACAAATTTTGACGTGACTAGGGGCCGAACCGGTGTGATTCATGTCCATTCAGCTCCATTTGTCTCGAATAGTGTCGATTCGGCTTGATTAGGCTCGATTCGGCTCCATTAGGCTCGATTCACTGGATTCGGCTCGATTTCGCTCAATTCAGCTCGATTTGGCCCTCTTCGGCCCTCTTCGGCTCTCTTCAGCTCTTTTCTACTCTACTCGATTCCATTGCACACCATTCCACTCCATTCTACGCTATTCTACTATACCCTACTGTAATTGATTCGAAGGGATTCGACGCCATCCGACGCGATTTGTCTCGTTTCATCTCCATTCAGCTTGATTCAACTCTGTTCTACTCTACTCTATTCTACTCTACACTATTCTGCTCTGCTCTACCCTTTTCTACTCTATTCTATTGTATTCTTTCCATTCTCTTCTACTGTGTTCAAGTCTACTCTATTCCATCCTACCCTAATCTAATCTATTCTACTGGATTCGATTCCACGCATCTCGATGCGATTCAGCTCAAATCGGCTCCTTTCCACTCCATTCATCCCCAATCGGCTCAAATCGGTTCGATTCAGCTCTAATCGGCTCCATTCGGCTCTAGTCAGCTCGAATAGGCTCTATTCGACTCTGTTAGACTCTACTCAACTCTATTATCTCTTTTCGACTCCACTCGACTCCATGCTACACCATTCTACTCCATCCTAAACTATTCTCTACTGTATTGTATTGGACTCTACCCTACTCTAGTCTATTCTAATGGATTGGATTGGATTGGAACTGATCAGATTCAATGCAATTCGACGGGATTCGACGCGATAGAGCACGATTCCACGGGATTCGGCGTGATTTGTCTTGGTTTCTATCGATTTAGCTCTTTTGGGCTCTATTTGGCTGTCTTTGGCTCTATTCGGCAATATTCGACTCTACTCTACTCTACTCTTCTATACTCTGCTCGTCTCGACCCTATTCTATTCTTTCAGTTGTGTTCTCTTCTCTTCTCTTCTGTTCTACTGCACTCTATTCTACCCTACCCTACCCTAACTTAGCCTACTGTAATCTGTTCTATGCTATTCGACACACTTGAACGGAATTCGACCTGATTCGGGTCATATCGGCTCGATTCATCTCCTTTCTCCTCCATTAAACTCGATTCGGTTCTATTCAGCTCTTTTCCACTCTATTCGGCTCTTTTTGGCAGTATTCGACTCTATGTGACTCTAGTCTACTCGATTCTTTCTGTTCTGTTCTATTCTACTCTATTCTAGTCTTCTCTACCCTCCCCGAACCTTACCTTCCCCACACTAATCCATTTGATTCGATTCGACACATTTCAAACGACTGGACATGATTCATCTCGATTCACCTTGAATTTGGTCAATTCGGCTGTATTCAGCTCTGTTTGGCTCTTTTCAGCTCTCGTCAACTCGATTTGACTCTATTCTACTGGACCCGACTCTACTTAATTCTATTCTCTTCTTTCTATTGTGTTCTGTTGTGTTGTAGTCTAGCCTCTCCGGCCGTACCCTCCTCTACACTAATCTATTCGATTCAACGCATTTCGACGCGATTCCATGTGATTAGGCTTGAATCGGCTCGATTTAGCTCTATTTGGCTTGAATTGGGTCAATTCGTCTCGATTCTGCTCAATTCAGCATAATTAGGCTCGAGTGAACCTTATTCAGCCCTGTTCAGCTCTACTCAGCCCTTTCTACTTTATTTGTCTCTATTTGGCTCCATTCAACTCCATTCCACACCATTCTACTCTTTTCTACTCTATTCTATTCTGTTCTACCCTACCCTACTCTAATCTATTCGAATCGATCCGATTCATCACGATTTGTTCCCTTTCCTCTCCATTCGAATCGATTCGGCTTGAATTGGATCTATTCATCTATATTCTGCACTACCCGACTCTGACTATTCCACTCTACTCAACTCTACTCCATTCTACTCTTGGTATTCTCTTCTGTTCTACTCTATTCTATTCTTCTGTGCCCTTCCCTACTGAATCCCAGCCTAACCTACACTACTCTATTCAATTTAATTCAATTCCATTCAGTTGGACACCATTCGACCCGATTTGAGACAATTCGACGGGATTCGGTGAGATTCCGCGAGATTTGATGCGTTTTGGTGGGATTTGATGGAATTCGACGAGATCCGATGCAATAGGATGCAATTAAGTGTGTTTTGGCTCGATTTTGCTGGGTTCAGTTTGTCTCTAATTGGCTCATTTCAGCTCCACTAGGCTCCATTCATCCCGAATCTGGTCGACTCGACTCGATTCGGCTCATTTCGGCCATATTTGGTCCTATTCAGCGTTATCCGGCTCTATTCAACTCTTTTCTACTCTATTCATCTCTGTTCGAATCCATTCGACTCCATTCCACACCATTCTATTCCGTTCTACACTACTGTATTCTACACAACCCTCCCCCACCCTACCCTATCCTAATCTAGTCTGCTCTTTTCTAGTCTCCTTTTCTATTTTCTCTATTCCATCCTATGCTACTCTACCATACCCTGCACTAAGCTAACCTACCCTGACCTATGCTGTTCTATTCTATTTCCTTCTATTTTCTCTGTTCCACCGTAGGCTTCCCTACCCTATGCTACCCCACCGTACCATACTCTACTACTTAGGGTTACTCAATAAGGGTCCTAATTAAGGGGAGTAGTTCGGGCAAGGGTACTCCTTAAGGCAAGTGTACTAGTTCAGGCTACTAGTTAAGGCCAGGCTACTAGTTAAGGCCAGGCTACTAGTTAAGGCGTGGGTACTTGTTGAGGGTACTGGTTAAGGCAAGGCTACCCGTTCAGGCTACTTGTTAAGGACATACTACTAGTGAAGGCAAGGGTACTAGTGAAGACTACTGGTTAAGGCAAGGGTACTTGTTAGGACTACTAGTTAAGGCAAGGGTACTCGTTCAGATTACTGACTGAGGGTACTATTCAAGACTAGTTGTCTAGGCTACTGCTCTATGCCACTAGTCTAGCTGACTAGTCCAGCTTACTAGTCTAGGCTTCTACTCTAGCCTTCTCTTGTCTACTCTAATGTAGTCTACTTGCATCTACCCTAGTCTTCCTATCATAAACTACCCTAACCTGTTCTAATCTCTTCCATTTGGTTCGATTCAAAGCATTTCGATGCGACTGGACACCATCATGCTTGAGTCGGCTCGATTCAGCTCGATTTGGCTCGAATCGCTTCAATTCAGCTCGTTTCCACTCGGTTCAGCCTTATTCGGCCCTATTTGGCTCGATTCGACTCTTTTCTACTCTATTTGTCTCTGTTCGACTCCATTTGACTCCACTCTTCTCCATTCTACGCTATTCTACTCTATTCTGTTCTACTCTACCCTACGTTACTCTAATCTATTCGACTGGATGCGATTCGAAGCAATTCGGTGTGATTCATCTCGTTTTGTTTCCATTTGACTCGATTCGGCCAGAATTGGCTCTATTCAGCTATGTCCTGCAGTATTTGACTCTATTTGACTCAATTCTACTCTGCTCTGCTTTACTCTCTCTACTCCACCCTACTGTACTATATTCTATTCTTTCTATTCTGTACTATTCTGTTCTATTCTACCCACCCGCCCCTCCCCTAATCTATTTGATTAGATTCGATGTGACGTATTTCCACGCGATTTGACGCGATTAGGCTTGAATCAGCTCGATTCAGTTCGCATCGGCTCTATTCGGCTCGACTTGACTCCATTTCACTCCATTCGGCTCGATTAGGCTCGAATTCCATCGATTCTGCTGGATTCTGCTCAATTAGGCCTTATTTGGCCCTATCCGGCCCTATTCTGCTCTATTAGACTCTTTTGTACTCTATTCATATCTATCCGTCTTTATTGGACTCCGTTCAATTCCATTCTATTCCATTCCACACCATTCTTCACTATTTTCCTCTATTCTATTCTACCCTTCCCTACCCTCATCTCTTCTAATCGATTCGATTTGATTTGACGCGATTCGAAGCAACCGGACGTGATTCGTCTCGTTTTGTCTCCACTTGGCTCAATTCGGCTATGTTCTCTCTCTTTGACTCTATTCTGTTCTGTTGTATTCTTTCTGTTCTGTTCTGTTCTCTCCTACTCTGTTGTACTCTATTCTATTCTACCCTACCCGACCCTACGGCACCCCACCCGAACCTAGCCTACTTTAATCTATTGGATTCAATTCGATTCCGTGCAAAGCGATTTGATGTGACTTGACTGGATTCGGCAAGATCCGAAGGGATTTGATGAGATTCCATGCGACTCGACGTGATTCAGTAGGATTCTCTGAGGTTTCACACGATTCGAAGTTATTCGACGTGATTCCATGGGATTCGACACGATATGAAGCGATTTGACCTTGTTTGATTCAAAACGATGTGGCTCGACTCGATTCGACCTGATTCGATTCGACGCTGTTCGGTGACAGTCAGTGCGATTCTGCTTGATTCCGCTCGATTAGGTGTGATTCGGCAGTATACAGCTCTTTTCGGCTGTATTCAGCTCCATTCGTCTCTATTCAGCTTAGTCGGCTCTATTCGACTGTATTCGACTCTACTCTTTTCCACTCTATTCTACTCGATTCTATTCCTTCTATTCTGTTCTAATCTCTTCTATTCCACTCTACTCTGTTCTATTCTACCCTCCCCTGCCCTCCCCTCCCCTTCTCTAATCTATACGTCTCGATTGGATTTGACGCATTGAACGCGATTCGAGGCGATGAAGCTTGAATCGGCTCGATTCGGCTCGATTTGGCTCTATTCGGCTCAGTTGGGCTCCATTCAGCTTGTTTTGGCTCGAATCGCTTCGAATCTGCTCGATTTGGCGTTCTTCGGCCCTATTCTGCTCTATTCGACTCTTTTCTACTCTGTTCGTTTCTATTTGACTCCATTCTACTCCATTCTATTCATTCCACACTGTTCTACACTATTCTACTCTATTCTGCTCTACCCTACCCAACACCACCCTAATTTACTCTAAGTGCCTCTACACGAGTCCTCTCGTTTCGTCTGCATTTGGCTCTATTCAGCTCTATTCTACTGTAGTCTAATCTTCTCTATTCTATTGTATTGTTTCTACTCTGTTCTGTACTAGTCTACTCTATTCTACCCTACCCTACGCTACCCAACTCTAAGGTACTGTAATCCATTTGATTGGATTTGATTCAACCCATTTCGACGCGATTCAGCTCGATTTGGCTCTGTTCGAATCTATTCTACTCTACTCTATTCCCCTCTACTCTACTCTAGCCTCCTCGTTTCTGTATTCGTTCTGTGTTGTTCTGTTCTATTTTGTTGTGTTCTGTTCTGCTTTATTCTATTCTACTCCATTCTACCCTACCCTAGCCTACCCGAACCTCCCCTACTCTAGTCTATTCAATTGAATTCAACAAATTTTGACGTGACTAGGGGCCGAACCGGTGTGATTCATGTCCATTCAGCTCCATTTGTCTCGAATAGTGTCGATTCGGCTTGATTAGGCTCGATTCGGCTCCATTAGGCTCGATTCACTGGATTCGGCTCGATTTCGCTCAATTCAGCTCGATTTGGCCCTCTTCGGCCCTCTTCGGCTCTCTTCAGCTCTTTTCTACTCTACTCGATTCCATTGCACACCATTCCACTCCATTCTACGCTATTCTACTATACCCTACTGTAATTGATTCGAAGGGATTCGACGCCATCCGACGCGATTTGTCTCGTTTCATCTCCATTCAGCTTGATTCAACTCTGTTCTACTCTACTCTATTCTACTCTACACTATTCTGCTCTGCTCTACCCTTTTCTACTCTATTCTATTGTATTCTTTCCATTCTCTTCTACTGTGTTCAAGTCTACTCTATTCCATCCTACCCTAATCTAATCTATTCTACTGGATTCGATTCCACGCATCTCGATGCGATTCAGCTCAAATCGGCTCCTTTCCACTCCATTCATCCCCAATCGGCTCAAATCGGTTCGATTCAGCTCTAATCGGCTCCATTCGGCTCTAGTCAGCTCGAATAGGCTCTATTCGACTCTGTTAGACTCTACTCAACTCTATTATCTCTTTTCGACTCCACTCGACTCCATGCTACACCATTCTACTCCATCCTAAACTATTCTCTACTGTATTGTATTGGACTCTACCCTACTCTAGTCTATTCTAATGGATTGGATTGGATTGGAACTGATCAGATTCAATGCAATTCGACGGGATTCGACGCGATAGAGCACGATTCCACGGGATTCGGCGTGATTTGTCTTGGTTTCTATCGATTTAGCTCTTTTGGGCTCTATTTGGCTGTCTTTGGCTCTATTCGGCAATATTCGACTCTACTCTACTCTACTCTTCTATACTCTGCTCGTCTCGACCCTATTCTATTCTTTCAGTTGTGTTCTCTTCTCTTCTCTTCTGTTCTACTGCACTCTATTCTACCCTACCCTACCCTAACTTAGCCTACTGTAATCTGTTCTATGCTATTCGACACACTTGAACGGAATTCGACCTGATTCGGGTCATATCGGCTCGATTCATCTCCTTTCTCCTCCATTAAACTCGATTCGGTTCTATTCAGCTCTTTTCCACTCTATTCGGCTCTTTTTGGCAGTATTCGACTCTATGTGACTCTAGTCTACTCGATTCTTTCTGTTCTGTTCTATTCTACTCTATTCTAGTCTTCTCTACCCTCCCCGAACCTTACCTTCCCCACACTAATCCATTTGATTCGATTCGACACATTTCAAACGACTGGACATGATTCATCTCGATTCACCTTGAATTTGGTCAATTCGGCTGTATTCAGCTCTGTTTGGCTCTTTTCAGCTCTCGTCAACTCGATTTGACTCTATTCTACTGGACCCGACTCTACTTAATTCTATTCTCTTCTTTCTATTGTGTTCTGTTGTGTTGTAGTCTAGCCTCTCCGGCCGTACCCTCCTCTACACTAATCTATTCGATTCAACGCATTTCGACGCGATTCCATGTGATTAGGCTTGAATCGGCTCGATTTAGCTCTATTTGGCTTGAATTGGGTCAATTCGTCTCGATTCTGCTCAATTCAGCATAATTAGGCTCGAGTGAACCTTATTCAGCCCTGTTCAGCTCTACTCAGCCCTTTCTACTTTATTTGTCTCTATTTGGCTCCATTCAACTCCATTCCACACCATTCTACTCTTTTCTACTCTATTCTATTCTGTTCTACCCTACCCTACTCTAATCTATTCGAATCGATCCGATTCATCACGATTTGTTCCCTTTCCTCTCCATTCGAATCGATTCGGCTTGAATTGGATCTATTCATCTATATTCTGCACTACCCGACTCTGACTATTCCACTCTACTCAACTCTACTCCATTCTACTCTTGGTATTCTCTTCTGTTCTACTCTATTCTATTCTTCTGTGCCCTTCCCTACTGAATCCCAGCCTAACCTACACTACTCTATTCAATTTAATTCAATTCCATTCAGTTGGACACCATTCGACCCGATTTGAGACAATTCGACGGGATTCGGTGAGATTCCGCGAGATTTGATGCGTTTTGGTGGGATTTGATGGAATTCGATGAGATCCGATGCAATAGGATGCAATTAAGTGTGTTTTGGCTCGATTTTGCTGGGTTCAGTTTGTCTCTAATTGGCTCATTTCAGCTCCACTAGGCTCCATTCATCCCGAATCTGGTCGACTCGACTCGATTCGGCTCATTTCGGCCATATTTGGTCCTATTCAGCGTTATCCGGCTCTATTCAACTCTTTTCTACTCTATTCATCTCTGTTCGAATCCATTCGACTCCATTCCACACCATTCTATTCCGTTCTACACTACTGTATTCTACACAACCCTCCCCCACCCTACCCTATCCTAATCTAGTCTGCTCTTTTCTAGTCTCCTTTTCTATTTTCTCTATTCCATCCTATGCTACTCTACCATACCCTGCACTAAGCTAACCTACCCTGACCTATGCTGTTCTATTCTATTTCCTTCTATTTTCTCTGTTCCACCGTAGGCTTCCCTACCCTATGCTACCCCACCGTACCATACTCTACTACTTAGGGTTACTCAATAAGGGTCCTAATTAAGGGGAGTAGTTCGGGCAAGGGTACTCCTTAAGGCAAGTGTACTAGTTCAGGCTACTAGTTAAGGCCAGGCTACTAGTTAAGGCCAGGCTACTAGTTAAGGCGTGGGTACTTGTTGAGGGTACTGGTTAAGGCAAGGCTACCCGTTCAGGCTACTTGTTAAGGACATACTACTAGTGAAGGCAAGGGTACTAGTGAAGACTACTGGTTAAGGCAAGGGTACTTGTTAGGACTACTAGTTAAGGCAAGGGTACTCGTTCAGATTACTGACTGAGGGTACTATTCAAGACTAGTTGTCTAGGCTACTGCTCTATGCCACTAGTCTAGCTGACTAGTCCAGCTTACTAGTCTAGGCTTCTACTCTAGCCTTCTCTTGTCTACTCTAATGTAGTCTACTTGCATCTACCCTAGTCTTCCTATCATAAACTACCCTAACCTGTTCTAATCTCTTCCATTTGGTTCGATTCAAAGCATTTCGATGCGACTGGACACCATCATGCTTGAGTCGGCTCGATTCAGCTCGATTTGGCTCGAATCGCTTCAATTCAGCTCGTTTCCACTCGGTTCAGCCTTATTCGGCCCTATTTGGCTCGATTCGACTCTTTTCTACTCTATTTGTCTCTGTTCGACTCCATTTGACTCCACTCTTCTCCATTCTACGCTATTCTACTCTATTCTGTTCTACTCTACCCTACGTTACTCTAATCTATTCGACTGGATGCGATTCGAAGCAATTCGGTGTGATTCATCTCGTTTTGTTTCCATTTGACTCGATTCGGCCAGAATTGGCTCTATTCAGCTATGTCCTGCAGTATTTGACTCTATTTGACTCAATTCTACTCTGCTCTGCTTTACTCTCTCTACTCCACCCTACTGTACTATATTCTATTCTTTCTATTCTGTACTATTCTGTTCTATTCTACCCACCCGCCCCTCCCCTAATCTATTTGATTAGATTCGATGTGACGTATTTCCACGCGATTTGACGCGATTAGGCTTGAATCAGCTCGATTCAGTTCGCATCGGCTCTATTCGGCTCGACTTGACTCCATTTCACTCCATTCGGCTCGATTAGGCTCGAATTCCATCGATTCTGCTGGATTCTGCTCAATTAGGCCTTATTTGGCCCTATCCGGCCCTATTCTGCTCTATTAGACTCTTTTGTACTCTATTCATATCTATCCGTCTTTATTGGACTCCGTTCAATTCCATTCTATTCCATTCCACACCATTCTTCACTATTTTCCTCTATTCTATTCTACCCTTCCCTACCCTCATCTCTTCTAATCGATTCGATTTGATTTGACGCGATTCGAAGCAACCGGACGTGATTCGTCTCGTTTTGTCTCCACTCGGCTCAATTCGGCTATGTTCTCTCTCTTTGACTCTATTCTGTTCTGTTGTATTCTTTCTGTTCTGTTCTGTTCTCTCCTACTCTGTTGTACTCTATTCTATTCTACCCTACCCGACCCTACGGCACCCCACCCGAACCTAGCCTACTTTAATCTATTGGATTCAATTCGATTCCGTGCAAAGCGATTTGATATGACTTGACTGGATTCAGCAAGATCTGAAGGGATTTGATGAGATTCCATGCGACTCGACGTGATTCAGTAGGATTCTCTGAGGTTTCACACGATTCGAAGTTATTCGACGTGATTCCATGGGATTCGACACGATATGAAGCGATTTGACCTTGTTTGATTCAAAACGATGTGGCTCGACTCGATTCGACCTGATTCGATTCGACGCTGTTCGGTGACAGTGCGATTCTGCTTGATTCCGCTCGATTAGGTGTGATTCGGCAGTATACAGCTCTTTTCGGCTGTATTCAGCTCCATTCGTCTCTATTCAGCTTAGTCGGCTCTATTCGACTGTATTCGACTCTACTCTTTTCCACTCTATTCTACTCGATTCTATTCCTTCTATTCTGTTCTAATCTCTTCTATTCCACTCTACTCTGTTCTATTCTACCCTCCCCTGCCCTCCCCTCCCCTTCTCTAATCTATACGTCTCGATTGGATTTGACGCATTGAACGCGATTCGAGGCGATGAAGCTTGAATCGGCTCGATTCGGCTCGATTTGGCTCTATTCGGCTCAGTTGGGCTCCATTCAGCTTGTTTTGGCTCGAATCGCTTCGAATCTGCTCGATTTGGCGTTCTTCGGCCCTATTCTGCTCTATTCGACTCTTTTCTACTCTGTTCGTTTCTATTTGACTCCATTCTACTCCATTCTATTCATTCCACACTGTTCTACACTATTCTACTCTATTCTGCTCTACCCTACCCAACACCACCCTAATTTACTCTAAGTGCCTCTACACGAGTCCTCTCGTTTCGTCTGCATTTGGCTCTATTCAGCTCTATTCTACTGTAGTCTAATCTTCTCTATTCTATTGTATTGTTTCTACTCTGTTCTGTACTAGTCTACTCTATTCTACCCTACCCTACGCTACCCAACTCTAAGGTACTGTAATCCATTTGATTGGATTTGATTCAACCCATTTCGACGCGATTCAGCTCGATTTGGCTCTGTTCGAATCTATTCTACTCTACTCTATTCCCCTCTACTCTACTCTAGCCTCCTCGTTTCTGTATTCGTTCTGTGTTGTTCTGTTCTATTTTGTTGTGTTCTGTTCTGCTTTATTCTATTCTACTCCATTCTACCCTACCCTAGCCTACCCGAACCTCCCCTACTCTAGTCTATTCAATTGAATTCAACAAATTTTGACGTGACTAGGGGCCGAACCGGTGTGATTCATGTCCATTCAGCTCCATTTGTCTCGAATAGTGTCGATTCGGCTTGATTAGGCTCGATTCGGCTCCATTAGGCTCGATTCACTGGATTCGGCTCGATTTCGCTCAATTCAGCTCGATTTGGCCCTCTTCGGCCCTCTTCGGCTCTCTTCAGCTCTTTTCTACTCTACTCGATTCCATTGCACACCATTCCACTCCATTCTACGCTATTCTACTATACCCTACTGTAATTGATTCGAAGGGATTCGACGCCATCCGACGCGATTTGTCTCGTTTCATCTCCATTCAGCTTGATTCAACTCTGTTCTACTCTACTCTATTCTACTCTACACTATTCTGCTCTGCTCTACCCTTTTCTACTCTATTCTATTGTATTCTTTCCATTCTCTTCTACTGTGTTCAAGTCTACTCTATTCCATCCTACCCTAATCTAATCTATTCTACTGGATTCGATTCCACGCATCTCGATGCGATTCAGCTCAAATCGGCTCCTTTCCACTCCATTCATCCCCAATCGGCTCAAATCGGTTCGATTCAGCTCTAATCGGCTCCATTCGGCTCTAGTCAGCTCGAATAGGCTCTATTCGACTCTGTTAGACTCTACTCAACTCTATTATCTCTTTTCGACTCCACTCGACTCCATGCTACACCATTCTACTCCATCCTAAACTATTCTCTACTGTATTGTATTGGACTCTACCCTACTCTAGTCTATTCTAATGGATTGGATTGGATTGGAACTGATCAGATTCAATGCAATTCGACGGGATTCGACGCGATAGAGCACGATTCCACGGGATTCGGCGTGATTTGTCTTGGTTTCTATCGATTTAGCTCTTTTGGGCTCTATTTGGCTGTCTTTGGCTCTATTCGGCAATATTCGACTCTACTCTACTCTACTCTTCTATACTCTGCTCGTCTCGACCCTATTCTATTCTTTCAGTTGTGTTCTCTTCTCTTCTCTTCTGTTCTACTGCACTCTATTCTACCCTACCCTACCCTAACTTAGCCTACTGTAATCTGTTCTATGCTATTCGACACACTTGAACGGAATTCGACCTGATTCGGGTCATATCGGCTCGATTCATCTCCTTTCTCCTCCATTAAACTCGATTCGGTTCTATTCAGCTCTTTTCCACTCTATTCGGCTCTTTTTGGCAGTATTCGACTCTATGTGACTCTAGTCTACTCGATTCTTTCTGTTCTGTTCTATTCTACTCTATTCTAGTCTTCTCTACCCTCCCCGAACCTTACCTTCCCCACACTAATCCATTTGATTCGATTCGACACATTTCAAACGACTGGACATGATTCATCTCGATTCACCTTGAATTTGGTCAATTCGGCTGTATTCAGCTCTGTTTGGCTCTTTTCAGCTCTCGTCAACTCGATTTGACTCTATTCTACTGGACCCGACTCTACTTAATTCTATTCTCTTCTTTCTATTGTGTTCTGTTGTGTTGTAGTCTAGCCTCTCCGGCCGTACCCTCCTCTACACTAATCTATTCGATTCAACGCATTTCGACGCGATTCCATGTGATTAGGCTTGAATCGGCTCGATTTAGCTCTATTTGGCTTGAATTGGGTCAATTCGTCTCGATTCTGCTCAATTCAGCATAATTAGGCTCGAGTGAACCTTATTCAGCCCTGTTCAGCTCTACTCAGCCCTTTCTACTTTATTTGTCTCTATTTGGCTCCATTCAACTCCATTCCACACCATTCTACTCTTTTCTACTCTATTCTATTCTGTTCTACCCTACCCTACTCTAATCTATTCGAATCGATCCGATTCATCACGATTTGTTCCCTTTCCTCTCCATTCGAATCGATTCGGCTTGAATTGGATCTATTCATCTATATTCTGCACTACCCGACTCTGACTATTCCACTCTACTCAACTCTACTCCATTCTACTCTTGGTATTCTCTTCTGTTCTACTCTATTCTATTCTTCTGTGCCCTTCCCTACTGAATCCCAGCCTAACCTACACTACTCTATTCAATTTAATTCAATTCCATTCAGTTGGACACCATTCGACCCGATTTGAGACAATTCGACGGGATTCGGTGAGATTCCGCGAGATTTGATGCGTTTTGGTGGGATTTGATGGAATTCGACGAGATCCGATGCAATAGGATGCAATTAAGTGTGTTTTGGCTCGATTTTGCTGGGTTCAGTTTGTCTCTAATTGGCTCATTTCAGCTCCACTAGGCTCCATTCATCCCGAATCTGGTCGACTCGACTCGATTCGGCTCATTTCGGCCATATTTGGTCCTATTCAGCGTTATCCGGCTCTATTCAACTCTTTTCTACTCTATTCATCTCTGTTCGAATCCATTCGACTCCATTCCACACCATTCTATTCCGTTCTACACTACTGTATTCTACACAACCCTCCCCCACCCTACCCTATCCTAATCTAGTCTGCTCTTTTCTAGTCTCCTTTTCTATTTTCTCTATTCCATCCTATGCTACTCTACCATACCCTGCACTAAGCTAACCTACCCTGACCTATGCTGTTCTATTCTATTTCCTTCTATTTTCTCTGTTCCACCGTAGGCTTCCCTACCCTATGCTACCCCACCGTACCATACTCTACTACTTAGGGTTACTCAATAAGGGTCCTAATTAAGGGGAGTAGTTCGGGCAAGGGTACTCCTTAAGGCAAGTGTACTAGTTCAGGCTACTAGTTAAGGCCAGGGTACTAGTTAAGGCCAGGCTACTAGTTAAGGCGTGGGTACTTGTTGAGGGTACTGGTTAAGGCAAGGCTACCCGTTCAGGCTACTTGTTAAGGACATACTACTAGTGAAGGCAAGGGTACTAGTGAAGACTACTGGTTAAGGCAAGGGTACTTGTTAGGACTACTAGTTAAGGCAAGGGTACTCGTTCAGATTACTGACTGAGGGTACTATTCAAGACTAGTTGTCTAGGCTACTGCTCTATGCCACTAGTCTAGCTGACTAGTCCAGCTTACTAGTCTAGGCTTCTACTCTAGCCTTCTCTTGTCTACTCTAATGTAGTCTACTTGCATCTACCCTAGTCTTCCTATCATAAACTACCCTAACCTGTTCTAATCTCTTCCATTTGGTTCGATTCAAAGCATTTCGATGCGACTGGACACCATCATGCTTGAGTCGGCTCGATTCAGCTCGATTTGGCTCGAATCGCTTCAATTCAGCTCGTTTCCACTCGGTTCAGCCTTATTCGGCCCTATTTGGCTCGATTCGACTCTTTTCTACTCTATTTGTCTCTGTTCGACTCCATTTGACTCCACTCTTCTCCATTCTACGCTATTCTACTCTATTCTGTTCTACTCTACCCTACGTTACTCTAATCTATTCGACTGGATGCGATTCGAAGCAATTCGGTGTGATTCATCTCGTTTTGTTTCCATTTGACTCGATTCGGCCAGAATGGGCTCTATTCAGCTATGTCCTGCACTATTTGACTCTATTTGACTCAATTCTACTCTGCTCTGCTTTACTCTCTCTACTCCACCCTACTGTACTATATTCTATTCTTTCTATTCTGTACTATTCTGTTCTATTCTACCCACCCGCCCCTCCCCTAATCTATTTGATTAGATTCGATGTGACGTATTTCCACGCGATTTGACGCGATTAGGCTTGAATCAGCTCGATTCAGTTCGCATCGGCTCTATTCGGCTCGACTTGACTCCATTTCACTCCATTCGGCTCGATTAGGCTCGAATTCCATCGATTCTGCTGGATTCTGCTCAATTAGGCCTTATTTGGCCCTATCCGGCCCTATTCTGCTCTATTAGACTCTTTTGTACTCTATTCATATCTATCCGTCTTTATTGGACTCCGTTCAATTCCATTCTATTCCATTCCACACCATTCTTCACTATTTTCCTCTATTCTATTCTACCCTTCCCTACCCTCATCTCTTCTAATCGATTCGATTTGATTTGACGCGATTCGAAGCAACCGGACGTGATTCGTCTCGTTTTGTCTCCACTCGGCTCAATTCGGCTATGTTCTCTCTCTTTGACTCTATTCTGTTCTGTTGTATTCTTTCTGTTCTGTTCTGTTCTCTCCTACTCTGTTGTACTCTATTCTATTCTACCCTACCCGACCCTACGGCACCCCACCCGAACCTAGCCTACTTTAATCTATTGGATTCAATTCGATTCCGTGCAAAGCGATTTGATGTGACTTGACTGGATTCGGCAAGATCCGAAGGGATTTGATGAGATTCCATGCGACTCGACGTGATTCAGTAGGATTCTCTGAGGTTTCACACGATTCGAAGTTATTCGACGTGATTCCATGGGATTCGACACGATATGAAGCGATTTGACCTTGTTTGATTCAAAACGATGTGGCTCGACTCGATTCGACCTGATTCGATTCGACGCTGTTCGGTGACAGTCAGTGCGATTCTGCTTGATTCCGCTCGATTAGGTGTGATTCGGCAGTATACAGCTCTTTTCGGCTGTATTCAGCTCCATTCGTCTCTATTCAGCTTAGTCGGCTCTATTCGACTGTATTCGACTCTACTCTTTTCCACTCTATTCTACTCGATTCTATTCCTTCTATTCTGTTCTAATCTCTTCTATTCCACTCTACTCTGTTCTATTCTACCCTCCCCTGCCCTCCCCTCCCCTTCTCTAATCTATACGTCTCGATTGGATTTGACGCATTGAACGCGATTCGAGGCGATGAAGCTTGAATCGGCTCGATTCGGCTCGATTTGGCTCTATTCGGCTCAGTTGGGCTCCATTCAGCTTGTTTTGGCTCGAATCGCTTCGAATCTGCTCGATTTGGCGTTCTTCGGCCCTATTCTGCTCTATTCGACTCTTTTCTACTCTGTTCGTTTCTATTTGACTCCATTCTACTCCATTCTATTCATTCCACACTGTTCTACACTATTCTACTCTATTCTGCTCTACCCTACCCAACACCACTCTAATTTACTCTAAGTGCCTCTACACGAGTCCTCTCGTTTCGTCTGCATTTGGCTCTATTCAGCTCTATTCTACTGTAGTCTAATCTTCTCTATTCTATTGTATTGTTTCTACTCTGTTCTGTACTAGTCTACTCTATTCTACCCTACCCTACGCTACCCAACTCTAAGGTACTGTAATCCATTTGATTGGATTTGATTCAACCCATTTCGACGCGATTCAGCTCGATTTGGCTCTGTTCGAATCTATTCTACTCTACTCTATTCCCCTCTACTCTACTCTAGCCTCCTCGTTTCTGTATTCGTTCTGTGTTGTTCTGTTCTATTTTGTTGTGTTCTGTTCTGCTTTATTCTATTCTACTCCATTCTACCCTACCCTAGCCTACCCGAACCTCCCCTACTCTAGTCTATTCAATTGAATTCAACAAATTTTGACGTGACTAGGGGCCGAATCGGTGTGATTCATGTCCATTCAGCTCCATTTGTCTCGAATAGTGTCGATTCGGCTTGATTAGGCTCGATTCGGCTCCATTAGGCTCGATTCACTGGATTCGGCTCGATTTCGCTCAATTCAGCTCGATTTGGCCCTCTTCGGCCCTCTTCGGCTCTCTTCAGCTCTTTTCTACTCTACTCGATTCCATTGCACACCATTCCACTCCATTCTACGCTATTCTACTATACCCTACTGTAATTGATTCGAAGGGATTCGACGCCATCCGACGCGATTTGTCTCGTTTCATCTCCATTCAGCTTGATTCAACTCTGTTCTACTCTACTCTATTCTACTCTACACTATTCTGCTCTGCTCTACCCTTTTCTACTCTATTCTATTGTATTCTTTCCATTCTCTTCTACTGTGTTCAAGTCTACTCTATTCCATCCTACCCTAATCTAATCTATTCTACTGGATTCGATTCCACGCATCTCGATGCGATTCGGCTCAAATCGGCTCCTTTCCACTCCATTCATCCCCAATCGGCTCAAATCGGTTCGATTCAGCTCTAATCGGCTCCATTCGGCTCTAGTCAGCTCGAATAGGCTCTATTCGACTCTGTTAGACTCTACTCAACTCTATTATCTCTTTTCGACTCCACTCGACTCCATGCTACACCATTCTACTCCATCCTAAACTATTCTCTAC
Organism: Loxodonta africana; assembly: GCF_030014295.1. NCBI lineage: Eukaryota > Metazoa > Chordata > Mammalia > Proboscidea > Elephantidae > Loxodonta > Loxodonta africana. Next base: position 48,242 of record NW_026975242.1, on the reverse strand, counting down.
TGTATTGTATTGGACTCTACCCTACTCTAGTCTATTCTAATGGATTGGATTGGATTGGAACTGATCAGATTCAATGCAATTCGACGGGATTTGACGCGATAGAGCACGATTCCACGGGATTCGGCGTGATTTGTCTTGGTTTCTATCGATTTAGCTCTTTTGGGCTCTATTTGGCTGTCTTTGGCTCTATTCGGCAATATTCGACTCTACTCTACTCTACTCTTCTATACTCTGCTCGTCTCGACCCTATTCTATTCTTTCAGTTGTGTTCTCTTCTCTTCTCTTCTGTTCTACTGCACTCTATTCTACCCTACCCTACCCTAACTTAGCCTACTGTAATCTGTTCTATGCTATTCGACACACTTGAATGGAATTCGACTTGATTCGGCTCATATCGGCTCGATTCATCTCCTTTCTCCTCCATTAAACTCGATTCGGTTCTATTCAGCTCTTTTCCACTCTATTCGGCTCTTTTTGGCAGTATTCGACTCTATGTGACTCTAGTCTACTCGATTCTTTCTGTTCTGTTCTATTCTACTCTATTCTAGTCTTCTCTACCCTCCCCGAACCTTACCTTCCCCACACTAATCCATTTGATTCGATTCGACACATTTCAAACGACTGGACATGATTCATCTCGATTCACCTTGAATTTGGTCAATTCGGCTGTATTCAGCTCTGTTTGGCTCTTTTCAGCTCTCGTCAACTCGATTTGACTCTATTCTACTGGACCCGACTCTACTTAATTCTATTCTCTTCTTTCTATTGTGTTCTGTTGTGTTGTAGTCTAGCCTCTCCGGCCGTACCCTCCTCTACACTAATCTATTCGATTCAACGCATTTCGACGCGATTCCATGTGATTAGGCTTGAATCGGCTCGATTTAGCTCTATTTGGCTTGAATTGGGTCAATTCGTCTCGATTCTGCTCAATTCAGCATAATTAGGCTCGAGTGAACCTTATTCAGCCCTGTTCAGCTCTACTCAGCCCTTTCTACTTTATTTGTCTCTATTTGGCTCCATTCAACTCCATTCCACACCATTCTACTCTTTTCTACTCTATTCTATTCTGTTCTACCCTACCCTACTCTAATCTATTCGAATCGATCCGATTCATCACGATTTGTTCCCTTTCCTCTCCATTCGAATCGATTCGGCTTGAATTGGATCTATTCATCTATATTCTGCACTACCCGACTCTGACTATTCCACTCTACTCAACTCTACTCCATTCTACTCTTGGTATTCTCTTCTGTTCTACTCTATTCTATTCTTCTGTGCCCTTCCCTACTGAATCCCAGCCTAACCTACACTACTCTATTCAATTTAATTCAATTCCATTCAGTTGGACACCATTCGACCCGATTTGAGACAATTCGACGGGATTCGGTGAGATTCCGCGAGATTTGATGCGTTTTGGTGGGATTTGATGGAATTCGACGAGATCCGATGCAATAGGATGCAATTAAGTGTGTTTTGGCTCGATTTTGCTGGGTTCAGTTTGTCTCTAATTGGCTCATTTCAGCTCCACTAGGCTCCATTCATCCCGAATCTGGTCGACTCGACTCGATTCGGCTCATTTCGGCCATATTTGGTCCTATTCAGCGTTATCCGGCTCTATTCAACTCTTTTCTACTCTATTCATCTCTGTTCGAATCCATTCGACTCCATTCCACACCATTCTATTCCGTTCTACACTACTGTATTCTACACAACCCTCCCCCACCCTACCCTATCCTAATCTAGTCTGCTCTTTTCTAGTCTCCTTTTCTATTTTCTCTATTCCATCCTATGCTACTCTACCATACCCTGCACTAAGCTAACCTACCCTGACCTATGCTGTTCTATTCTATTTCCTTCTATTTTCTCTGTTCCACCGTAGGCTTCCCTACCCTATGCTACCCCACCGTACCATACTCTACTACTTAGGGTTACTCAATAAGGGTCCTAATTAAGGGGAGTAGTTCGGGCAAGGGTACTCCTTAAGGCAAGTGTACTAGTTCAGGCTACTAGTTAAGGCCAGGGTACTAGTTAAGGCCAGGCTACTAGTTAAGGCGTGGGTACTTGTTGAGGGTACTGGTTAAGGCAAGGCTACCCGTTCAGGCTACTTGTTAAGGACATACTACTAGTGAAGGCAAGGGTACTAGTGAAGACTACTGGTTAAGGCAAGGGTACTTGTTAGGACTACTAGTTAAGGCAAGGGTACTCGTTCAGATTACTGACTGAGGGTACTATTCAAGACTAGTTGTCTAGGCTACTGCTCTATGCCACTAGTCTAGCTGACTAGTCCAGCTTACTAGTCTAGGCTTCTACTCTAGCCTTCTCTTGTCTACTCTAATGTAGTCTACTTGCATCTACCCTAGTCTTCCTATCATAAACTACCCTAACCTGTTCTAATCTCTTCCATTTGGTTCGATTCAAAGCATTTCGATGCGACTGGACACCATCATGCTTGAGTCGGCTCGATTCAGCTCGATTTGGCTCGAATCGCTTCAATTCAGCTCGTTTCCACTCGGTTCAGCCTTATTCGGCCCTATTTGGCTCGATTCGACTCTTTTCTACTCTATTTGTCTCTGTTCGACTCCATTTGACTCCACTCTTCTCCATTCTACGCTATTCTACTCTATTCTGTTCTACTCTACCCTACGTTACTCTAATCTATTCGACTGGATGCGATTCGAAGCAATTCGGTGTGATTCATCTCGTTTTGTTTCCATTTGACTCGATTCGGCCAGAATGGGCTCTATTCAGCTATGTCCTGCACTATTTGACTCTATTTGACTCAATTCTACTCTGCTCTGCTTTACTCTCTCTACTCCACCCTACTGTACTATATTCTATTCTTTCTATTCTGTACTATTCTGTTCTATTCTACCCACCCGCCCCTCCCCTAATCTATTTGATTAGATTCGATGTGACGTATTTCCACGCGATTTGACGCGATTAGGCTTGAATCAGCTCGATTCAGTTCGCATCGGCTCTATTCGGCTCGACTTGACTCCATTTCACTCCATTCGGCTCGATTAGGCTCGAATTCCATCGATTCTGCTGGATTCTGCTCAATTAGGCCTTATTTGGCCCTATCCGGCCCTATTCTGCTCTATTAGACTCTTTTGTACTCTATTCATATCTATCCGTCTTTATTGGACTCCGTTCAATTCCATTCTATTCCATTCCACACCATTCTTCACTATTTTCCTCTATTCTATTCTACCCTTCCCTACCCTCATCTCTTCTAATCGATTCGATTTGATTTGACGCGATTCGAAGCAACCGGACGTGATTCGTCTCGTTTTGTCTCCACTCGGCTCAATTCGGCTATGTTCTCTCTCTTTGACTCTATTCTGTTCTGTTGTATTCTTTCTGTTCTGTTCTGTTCTCTCCTACTCTGTTGTACTCTATTCTATTCTACCCTACCCGACCCTACGGCACCCCACCCGAACCTAGCCTACTTTAATCTATTGGATTCAATTCGATTCCGTGCAAAGCGATTTGATGTGACTTGACTGGATTCGGCAAGATCCGAAGGGATTTGATGAGATTCCATGCGACTCGACGTGATTCAGTAGGATTCTCTGAGGTTTCACACGATTCGAAGTTATTCGACGTGATTCCATGGGATTCGACACGATATGAAGCGATTTGACCTTGTTTGATTCAAAACGATGTGGCTCGACTCGATTCGACCTGATTCGATTCGACGCTGTTCGGTGACAGTCAGTGCGATTCTGCTTGATTCCGCTCGATTAGGTGTGATTCGGCAGTATACAGCTCTTTTCGGCTGTATTCAGCTCCATTCGTCTCTATTCAGCTTAGTCGGCTCTATTCGACTGTATTCGACTCTACTCTTTTCCACTCTATTCTACTCGATTCTATTCCTTCTATTCTGTTCTAATCTCTTCTATTCCACTCTACTCTGTTCTATTCTACCCTCCCCTGCCCTCCCCTCCCCTTCTCTAATCTATACGTCTCGATTGGATTTGACGCATTGAACGCGATTCGAGGCGATGAAGCTTGAATCGGCTCGATTCGGCTCGATTTGGCTCTATTCGGCTCAGTTGGGCTCCATTCAGCTTGTTTTGGCTCGAATCGCTTCGAATCTGCTCGATTTGGCGTTCTTCGGCCCTATTCTGCTCTATTCGACTCTTTTCTACTCTGTTCGTTTCTATTTGACTCCATTCTACTCCATTCTATTCATTCCACACTGTTCTACACTATTCTACTCTATTCTGCTCTACCCTACCCAACACCACTCTAATTTACTCTAAGTGCCTCTACACGAGTCCTCTCGTTTCGTCTGCATTTGGCTCTATTCAGCTCTATTCTACTGTAGTCTAATCTTCTCTATTCTATTGTATTGTTTCTACTCTGTTCTGTACTAGTCTACTCTATTCTACCCTACCCTACGCTACCCAACTCTAAGGTACTGTAATCCATTTGATTGGATTTGATTCAACCCATTTCGACGCGATTCAGCTCGATTTGGCTCTGTTCGAATCTATTCTACTCTACTCTATTCCCCTCTACTCTACTCTAGCCTCCTCGTTTCTGTATTCGTTCTGTGTTGTTCTGTTCTATTTTGTTGTGTTCTGTTCTGCTTTATTCTATTCTACTCCATTCTACCCTACCCTAGCCTACCCGAACCTCCCCTACTCTAGTCTATTCAATTGAATTCAACAAATTTTGACGTGACTAGGGGCCGAATCGGTGTGATTCATGTCCATTCAGCTCCATTTGTCTCGAATAGTGTCGATTCGGCTTGATTAGGCTCGATTCGGCTCCATTAGGCTCGATTCACTGGATTCGGCTCGATTTCGCTCAATTCAGCTCGATTTGGCCCTCTTCGGCCCTCTTCGGCTCTCTTCAGCTCTTTTCTACTCTACTCGATTCCATTGCACACCATTCCACTCCATTCTACGCTATTCTACTATACCCTACTGTAATTGATTCGAAGGGATTCGACGCCATCCGACGCGATTTGTCTCGTTTCATCTCCATTCAGCTTGATTCAACTCTGTTCTACTCTACTCTATTCTACTCTACACTATTCTGCTCTGCTCTACCCTTTTCTACTCTATTCTATTGTATTCTTTCCATTCTCTTCTACTGTGTTCAAGTCTACTCTATTCCATCCTACCCTAATCTAATCTATTCTACTGGATTCGATTCCACGCATCTCGATGCGATTCGGCTCAAATCGGCTCCTTTCCACTCCATTCATCCCCAATCGGCTCAAATCGGTTCGATTCAGCTCTAATCGGCTCCATTCGGCTCTAGTCAGCTCGAATAGGCTCTATTCGACTCTGTTAGACTCTACTCAACTCTATTATCTCTTTTCGACTCCACTCGACTCCATGCTACACCATTCTACTCCATCCTAAACTATTCTCTACTGTATTGTATTGGACTCTACCCTACTCTAGTCTATTCTAATGGATTGGATTGGATTGGAACTGATCAGATTCAATGCAATTCGACGGGATTTGACGCGATAGAGCACGATTCCACGGGATTCGGCGTGATTTGTCTTGGTTTCTATCGATTTAGCTCTTTTGGGCTCTATTTGGCTGTCTTTGGCTCTATTCGGCAATATTCGACTCTACTCTACTCTACTCTTCTATACTCTGCTCGTCTCGACCCTATTCTATTCTTTCAGTTGTGTTCTCTTCTCTTCTCTTCTGTTCTACTGCACTCTATTCTACCCTACCCTACCCTAACTTAGCCTACTGTAATCTGTTCTATGCTATTCGACACACTTGAATGGAATTCGACTTGATTCGGCTCATATCGGCTCGATTCATCTCCTTTCTCCTCCATTAAACTCGATTCGGTTCTATTCAGCTCTTTTCCACTCTATTCGGCTCTTTTTGGCAGTATTCGACTCTATGTGACTCTAGTCTACTCGATTCTTTCTGTTCTGTTCTATTCTACTCTATTCTAGTCTTCTCTACCCTCCCCGAACCTTACCTTCCCCACACTAATCCATTTGATTCGATTCGACACATTTCAAACGACTGGACATGATTCATCTCGATTCACCTTGAATTTGGTCAATTCGGCTGTATTCAGCTCTGTTTGGCTCTTTTCAGCTCTCGTCAACTCGATTTGACTCTATTCTACTGGACCCGACTCTACTTAATTCTATTCTCTTCTTTCTATTGTGTTCTGTTGTGTTGTAGTCTAGCCTCTCCGGCCGTACCCTCCTCTACACTAATCTATTCGATTCAACGCATTTCGACGCGATTCCATGTGATTAGGCTTGAATCGGCTCGATTTAGCTCTATTTGGCTTGAATTGGGTCAATTCGTCTCGATTCTGCTCAATTCAGCATAATTAGGCTCGAGTGAACCTTATTCAGCCCTGTTCAGCTCTACTCAGCCCTTTCTACTTTATTTGTCTCTATTTGGCTCCATTCAACTCCATTCCACACCATTCTACTCTTTTCTACTCTATTCTATTCTGTTCTACCCTACCCTACTCTAATCTATTCGAATCGATCCGATTCATCACGATTTGTTCCCTTTCCTCTCCATTCGAATCGATTCGGCTTGAATTGGATCTATTCATCTATATTCTGCACTACCCGACTCTGACTATTCCACTCTACTCAACTCTACTCCATTCTACTCTTGGTATTCTCTTCTGTTCTACTCTATTCTATTCTTCTGTGCCCTTCCCTACTGAATCCCAGCCTAACCTACACTACTCTATTCAATTTAATTCAATTCCATTCAGTTGGACACCATTCGACCCGATTTGAGACAATTCGACGGGATTCGGTGAGATTCCGCGAGATTTGATGCGTTTTGGTGGGATTTGATGGAATTCGACGAGATCCGATGCAATAGGATGCAATTAAGTGTGTTTTGGCTCGATTTTGCTGGGTTCAGTTTGTCTCTAATTGGCTCATTTCAGCTCCACTAGGCTCCATTCATCCCGAATCTGGTCGACTCGACTCGATTCGGCTCATTTCGGCCATATTTGGTCCTATTCAGCGTTATCCGGCTCTATTCAACTCTTTTCTACTCTATTCATCTCTGTTCGAATCCATTCGACTCCATTCCACACCATTCTATTCCGTTCTACACTACTGTATTCTACACAACCCTCCCCCACCCTACCCTATCCTAATCTAGTCTGCTCTTTTCTAGTCTCCTTTTCTATTTTCTCTATTCCATCCTATGCTACTCTACCATACCCTGCACTAAGCTAACCTACCCTGACCTATGCTGTTCTATTCTATTTCCTTCTATTTTCTCTGTTCCACCGTAGGCTTCCCTACCCTATGCTACCCCACCGTACCATACTCTACTACTTAGGGTTACTCAATAAGGGTCCTAATTAAGGGGAGTAGTTCGGGCAAGGGTACTCCTTAAGGCAAGTGTACTAGTTCAGGCTACTAGTTAAGGCCAGGGTACTAGTTAAGGCCAGGCTACTAGTTAAGGCGTGGGTACTTGTTGAGGGTACTGGTTAAGGCAAGGCTACCCGTTCAGGCTACTTGTTAAGGACATACTACTAGTGAAGGCAAGGGTACTAGTGAAGACTACTGGTTAAGGCAAGGGTACTTGTTAGGACTACTAGTTAAGGCAAGGGTACTCGTTCAGATTACTGACTGAGGGTACTATTCAAGACTAGTTGTCTAGGCTACTGCTCTATGCCACTAGTCTAGCTGACTAGTCCAGCTTACTAGTCTAGGCTTCTACTCTAGCCTTCTCTTGTCTACTCTAATGTAGTCTACTTGCATCTACCCTAGTCTTCCTATCATAAACTACCCTAACCTGTTCTAATCTCTTCCATTTGGTTCGATTCAAAGCATTTCGATGCGACTGGACACCATCATGCTTGAGTCGGCTCGATTCAGCTCGATTTGGCTCGAATCGCTTCAATTCAGCTCGTTTCCACTCGGTTCAGCCTTATTCGGCCCTATTTGGCTCGATTCGACTCTTTTCTACTCTATTTGTCTCTGTTCGACTCCATTTGACTCCACTCTTCTCCATTCTACGCTATTCTACTCTATTCTGTTCTACTCTACCCTACGTTACTCTAATCTATTCGACTGGATGCGATTCGAAGCAATTCGGTGTGATTCATCTCGTTTTGTTTCCATTTGACTCGATTCGGCCAGAATGGGCTCTATTCAGCTATGTCCTGCACTATTTGACTCTATTTGACTCAATTCTACTCTGCTCTGCTTTACTCTCTCTACTCCACCCTACTGTACTATATTCTATTCTTTCTATTCTGTACTATTCTGTTCTATTCTACCCACCCGCCCCTCCCCTAATCTATTTGATTAGATTCGATGTGACGTATTTCCACGCGATTTGACGCGATTAGGCTTGAATCAGCTCGATTCAGTTCGCATCGGCTCTATTCGGCTCGACTTGACTCCATTTCACTCCATTCGGCTCGATTAGGCTCGAATTCCATCGATTCTGCTGGATTCTGCTCAATTAGGCCTTATTTGGCCCTATCCGGCCCTATTCTGCTCTATTAGACTCTTTTGTACTCTATTCATATCTATCCGTCTTTATTGGACTCCGTTCAATTCCATTCTATTCCATTCCACACCATTCTTCACTATTTTCCTCTATTCTATTCTACCCTTCCCTACCCTCATCTCTTCTAATCGATTCGATTTGATTTGACGCGATTCGAAGCAACCGGACGTGATTCGTCTCGTTTTGTCTCCACTCGGCTCAATTCGGCTATGTTCTCTCTCTTTGACTCTATTCTGTTCTGTTGTATTCTTTCTGTTCTGTTCTGTTCTCTCCTACTCTGTTGTACTCTATTCTATTCTACCCTACCCGACCCTACGGCACCCCACCCGAACCTAGCCTACTTTAATCTATTGGATTCAATTCGATTCCGTGCAAAGCGATTTGATGTGACTTGACTGGATTCGGCAAGATCCGAAGGGATTTGATGAGATTCCATGCGACTCGACGTGATTCAGTAGGATTCTCTGAGGTTTCACACGATTCGAAGTTATTCGACGTGATTCCATGGGATTCGACACGATATGAAGCGATTTGACCTTGTTTGATTCAAAACGATGTGGCTCGACTCGATTCGACCTGATTCGATTCGACGCTGTTCGGTGACAGTCAGTGCGATTCTGCTTGATTCCGCTCGATTAGGTGTGATTCGGCAGTATACAGCTCTTTTCGGCTGTATTCAGCTCCATTCGTCTCTATTCAGCTTAGTCGGCTCTATTCGACTGTATTCGACTCTACTCTTTTCCACTCTATTCTACTCGATTCTATTCCTTCTATTCTGTTCTAATCTCTTCTATTCCACTCTACTCTGTTCTATTCTACCCTCCCCTGCCCTCCCCTCCCCTTCTCTAATCTATACGTCTCGATTGGATTTGACGCATTGAACGCGATTCGAGGCGATGAAGCTTGAATCGGCTCGATTCGGCTCGATTTGGCTCTATTCGGCTCAGTTGGGCTCCATTCAGCTTGTTTTGGCTCGAATCGCTTCGAATCTGCTCGATTTGGCGTTCTTCGGCCCTATTCTGCTCTATTCGACTCTTTTCTACTCTGTTCGTTTCTATTTGACTCCATTCTACTCCATTCTATTCATTCCACACTGTTCTACACTATTCTACTCTATTCTGCTCTACCCTACCCAACACCACTCTAATTTACTCTAAGTGCCTCTACACGAGTCCTCTCGTTTCGTCTGCATTTGGCTCTATTCAGCTCTATTCTACTGTAGTCTAATCTTCTCTATTCTATTGTATTGTTTCTACTCTGTTCTGTACTAGTCTACTCTATTCTACCCTACCCTACGCTACCCAACTCTAAGGTACTGTAATCCATTTGATTGGATTTGATTCAACCCATTTCGACGCGATTCAGCTCGATTTGGCTCTGTTCGAATCTATTCTACTCTACTCTATTCCCCTCTACTCTACTCTAGCCTCCTCGTTTCTGTATTCGTTCTGTGTTGTTCTGTTCTATTTTGTTGTGTTCTGTTCTGCTTTATTCTATTCTACTCCATTCTACCCTACCCTAGCCTACCCGAACCTCCCCTACTCTAGTCTATTCAATTGAATTCAACAAATTTTGACGTGACTAGGGGCCGAATCGGTGTGATTCATGTCCATTCAGCTCCATTTGTCTCGAATAGTGTCGATTCGGCTTGATTAGGCTCGATTCGGCTCCATTAGGCTCGATTCACTGGATTCGGCTCGATTTCGCTCAATTCAGCTCGATTTGGCCCTCTTCGGCCCTCTTCGGCTCTCTTCAGCTCTTTTCTACTCTACTCGATTCCATTGCACACCATTCCACTCCATTCTACGCTATTCTACTATACCCTACTGTAATTGATTCGAAGGGATTCGACGCCATCCGACGCGATTTGTCTCGTTTCATCTCCATTCAGCTTGATTCAACTCTGTTCTACTCTACTCTATTCTACTCTACACTATTCTGCTCTGCTCTACCCTTTTCTACTCTATTCTATTGTATTCTTTCCATTCTCTTCTACTGTGTTCAAGTCTACTCTATTCCATCCTACCCTAATCTAATCTATTCTACTGGATTCGATTCCACGCATCTCGATGCGATTCGGCTCAAATCGGCTCCTTTCCACTCCATTCATCCCCAATCGGCTCAAATCGGTTCGATTCAGCTCTAATCGGCTCCATTCGGCTCTAGTCAGCTCGAATAGGCTCTATTCGACTCTGTTAGACTCTACTCAACTCTATTATCTCTTTTCGACTCCACTCGACTCCATGCTACACCATTCTACTCCATCCTAAACTATTCTCTACTGTATTGTATTGGACTCTACCCTACTCTAGTCTATTCTAATGGATTGGATTGGATTGGAACTGATCAGATTCAATGCAATTCGACGGGATTCGACGCGATAGAGCACGATTCCACGGGATTCGGCGTGATTTGTCTTGGTTTCTATCGATTTAGCTCTTTTGGGCTCTATTTGGCTGTCTTTGGCTCTATTCGGCAATATTCGACTCTACTCTACTCTACTCTTCTATACTCTGCTCGTCTCGACCCTATTCTATTCTTTCAGTTGTGTTCTCTTCTCTTCTCTTCTGTTCTACTGCACTCTATTCTACCCTACCCTACCCTAACTTAGCCTACTGTAATCTGTTCTATGCTATTCGACACACTTGAACGGAATTCGACCTGATTCGGGTCATATCGGCTCGATTCATCTCCTTTCTCCTCCATTAAACTCGATTCGGTTCTATTCAGCTCTTTTCCACTCTATTCGGCTCTTTTTGGCAGTATTCGACTCTATGTGACTCTAGTCTACTCGATTCTTTCTGTTCTGTTCTATTCTACTCTATTCTAGTCTTCTCTACCCTCCCCGAACCTTACCTTCCCCACACTAATCCATTTGATTCGATTCGACACATTTCAAACGACTGGACATGATTCATCTCGATTCACCTTGAATTTGGTCAATTCGGCTGTATTCAGCTCTGTTTGGCTCTTTTCAGCTCTCGTCAACTCGATTTGACTCTATTCTACTGGACCCGACTCTACTTAATTCTATTCTCTTCTTTCTATTGTGTTCTGTTGTGTTGTAGTCTAGCCTCTCCGGCCGTACCCTCCTCTACACTAATCTATTCGATTCAACGCATTTCGACGCGATTCCATGTGATTAGGCTTGAATCGGCTCGATTTAGCTCTATTTGGCTTGAATTGGGTCAATTCGTCTCGATTCTGCTCAATTCAGCATAATTAGGCTCGAGTGAACCTTATTCAGCCCTGTTCAGCTCTACTCAGCCCTTTCTACTTTATTTGTCTCTATTTGGCTCCATTCAACTCCATTCCACACCATTCTACTCTTTTCTACTCTATTCTATTCTATTCTGTTCTACCCTACCCTACTCTAATCTATTCGAATCGATCCGATACATCACGATTTGTTCCCTTTCCTCTCCATTCGAATCGATTCGGCTTGAATTGGATCTATTCATCTATATTCTGCACTACCCGACTCTGACTATTCCACTCTACTCAACTCTACTCCATTCTACTCTTGGTATTCTCTTCTGTTCTACTCTATTCTATTCTTCTGTGCCCTTCCCTACTGAATCCCAGCCTAACCTACACTACTCTATTCAATTTAATTCAATTCCATTCAGTTGGACACCATTCGACCCGATTTGAGACAATTCGACGGGATTCGGTGAGATTCCGCGAGATTTGATGCGTTTTGGTGGGATTTGATGGAATTCGACGAGATCCGATGCAATAGGATGCAATTAAGTGTGTTTTGGCTCAATTTTGCTGGGTTCAGTTTGTCTCTAATTGGCTCATTTCAGCTCCACTAGGCTCCATTCATCCCGAATCTGGTCGACTCGACTCGATTCGGCTCATTTCGGCCATATTTGGTCCTATTCAGCGTTATCCGGCTCTATTCAACTCTTTTCTACTCTATTCATCTCTGTTCGAATCCATTCGACTCCATTCCACACCATTCTATTCCGTTCTACACTACTGTATTCTACACAACCCTCCCCCACCCTACCCTATCCTAATCTAGTCTGCTCTTTTCTAGTCTCCTTTTCTATTTTCTCTATTCCATCCTATGCTACTCTACCATACCCTGCACTAAGCTAACCTACCCTGACCTATGCTGTTCTATTCTATTTCCTTCTATTTTCTCTGTTCCACCGTAGGCTTCCCTACCCTATGCTACCCCACCGTACCATACTCTACTACTTAGGGTTACTCAATAAGGGTCCTAATTAAGGGGAGTAGTTCGGGCAAGGGTACTCCTTAAGGCAAGTGTACTAGTTCAGGCTACTAGTTAAGGCCAGGCTACTAGTTAAGGCCAGGCTACTAGTTAAGGCGTGGGTACTTGTTGAGGGTACTGGTTAAGGCAAGGCTACCCGTTCAGGCTACTTGTTAAGGACATACTACTAGTGAAGGCAAGGGTACTAGTGAAGACTACTGGTTAAGGCAAGGGTACTTGTTAGGACTACTAGTTAAGGCAAGGGTACTCGTTCAGATTACTGACTGAGGGTACTATTCAAGACTAGTTGTCTAGGCTACTGCTCTATGCCACTAGTCTAGCTGACTAGTCCAGCTTACTAGTCTAGGCTTCTACTCTAGCCTTCTCTTGTCTACTCTAATGTAGTCTACTTGCATCTACCCTAGTCTTCCTATCATAAACTACCCTAACCTGTTCTAATCTCTTCCATTTGGTTCGATTCAAAGCATTTCGATGCGACTGGACACCATCATGCTTGAGTCGGCTCGATTCAGCTCGATTTGGCTCGAATCGCTTCAATTCAGCTCGTTTCCACTCGGTTCAGCCTTATTCGGCCCTATTTGGCTCGATTCGACTCTTTTCTACTCTATTTGTCTCTGTTCGACTCCATTTGACTCCACTCTTCTCCATTCTACGCTATTCTACTCTATTCTGTTCTACTCTACCCTACGTTACTCTAATCTATTCGACTGGATGCGATTCGAAGCAATTCGGTGTGATTCATCTCGTTTTGTTTCCATTTGACTCGATTCGGCCAGAATTGGCTCTATTCAGCTATGTCCTGCAGTATTTGACTCTATTTGACTCAATTCTACTCTGCTCTGCTTTACTCTCTCTACTCCACCCTACTGTACTATATTCTATTCTTTCTATTCTGTACTATTCTGTTCTATTCTACCCACCCGCCCCTCCCCTAATCTATTTGATTAGATTCGATGTGACGTATTTCCACGCGATTTGACGCGATTAGGCTTGAATCAGCTCGATTCAGTTCGCATCGGCTCTATTCGGCTCGACTTGACTCCATTTCACTCCATTCGGCTCGATTAGGCTCGAATTCCATCGATTCTGCTGGATTCTGCTCAATTAGGCCTTATTTGGCCCTATCCGGCCCTATTCTGCTCTATTAGACTCTTTTGTACTCTATTCATATCTATCCGTCTTTATTGGACTCCGTTCAATTCCATTCTATTCCATTCCACACCATTCTTCACTATTTTCCTCTATTCTATTCTACCCTTCCCTACCCTCATCTCTTCTAATCGATTCGATTTGATTTGACGCGATTCGAAGCAACCGGACGTGATTCGTCTCGTTTTGTCTCCACTTGGCTCAATTCGGCTATGTTCTCTCTCTTTGACTCTATTCTGTTCTGTTGTATTCTTTCTGTTCTGTTCTGTTCTCTCCTACTCTGTTGTACTCTATTCTATTCTACCCTACCCGACCCTACGGCACCCCACCCGAACCTAGCCTACTTTAATCTATTGGATTCAATTCGATTCCGTGCAAAGCGATTTGATGTGACTTGACTGGATTCGGCAAGATCCGAAGGGATTTGATGAGATTCCATGCGACTCGACGTGATTCAGTAGGATTCTCTGAGGTTTCACACGATTCGAAGTTATTCGACGTGATTCCATGGGATTCGACACGATATGAAGCGATTTGACCTTGTTTGATTCAAAACGATGTGGCTCGACTCGATTCGACCTGATTCGATTCGACGCTGTTCGGTGACAGTCAGTGCGATTCTGCTTGATTCCGCTCGATTAGGTGTGATTCGGCAGTATACAGCTCTTTTCGGCTGTATTCAGCTCCATTCGTCTCTATTCAGCTTAGTCGGCTCTATTCGACTGTATTCGACTCTACTCTTTTCCACTCTATTCTACTCGATTCTATTCCTTCTATTCTGTTCTAATCTCTTCTATTCCACTCTACTCTGTTCTATTCTACCCTCCCCTGCCCTCCCCTCCCCTTCTCTAATCTATACGTCTCGATTGGATTTGACGCATTGAACGCGATTCGAGGCGATGAAGCTTGAATCGGCTCGATTCGGCTCGATTTGGCTCTATTCGGCTCAGTTGGGCTCCATTCAGCTTGTTTTGGCTCGAATCGCTTCGAATCTGCTCGATTTGGCGTTCTTCGGCCCTATTCTGCTCTATTCGACTCTTTTCTACTCTGTTCGTTTCTATTTGACTCCATTCTACTCCATTCTATTCATTCCACACTGTTCTACACTATTCTACTCTATTCTGCTCTACCCTACCCAACACCACCCTAATTTACTCTAAGTGCCTCTACACGAGTCCTCTCGTTTCGTCTGCATTTGGCTCTATTCAGCTCTATTCTACTGTAGTCTAATCTTCTCTATTCTATTGTATTGTTTCTACTCTGTTCTGTACTAGTCTACTCTATTCTACCCTACCCTACGCTACCCAACTCTAAGGTACTGTAATCCATTTGATTGGATTTGATTCAACCCATTTCGACGCGATTCAGCTCGATTTGGCTCTGTTCGAATCTATTCTACTCTACTCTATTCCCCTCTACTCTACTCTAGCCTCCTCGTTTCTGTATTCGTTCTGTGTTGTTCTGTTCTATTTTGTTGTGTTCTGTTCTGCTTTATTCTATTCTACTCCATTCTACCCTACCCTAGCCTACCCGAACCTCCCCTACTCTAGTCTATTCAATTGAATTCAACAAATTTTGACGTGACTAGGGGCCGAACCGGTGTGATTCATGTCCATTCAGCTCCATTTGTCTCGAATAGTGTCGATTCGGCTTGATTAGGCTCGATTCGGCTCCATTAGGCTCGATTCACTGGATTCGGCTCGATTTCGCTCAATTCAGCTCGATTTGGCCCTCTTCGGCCCTCTTCGGCTCTCTTCAGCTCTTTTCTACTCTACTCGATTCCATTGCACACCATTCCACTCCATTCTACGCTATTCTACTATACCCTACTGTAATTGATTCGAAGGGATTCGACGCCATCCGACGCGATTTGTCTCGTTTCATCTCCATTCAGCTTGATTCAACTCTGTTCTACTCTACTCTATTCTACTCTACACTATTCTGCTCTGCTCTACCCTTTTCTACTCTATTCTATTGTATTCTTTCCATTCTCTTCTACTGTGTTCAAGTCTACTCTATTCCATCCTACCCTAATCTAATCTATTCTACTGGATTCGATTCCACGCATCTCGATGCGATTCAGCTCAAATCGGCTCCTTTCCACTCCATTCATCCCCAATCGGCTCAAATCGGTTCGATTCAGCTCTAATCGGCTCCATTCGGCTCTAGTCAGCTCGAATAGGCTCTATTCGACTCTGTTAGACTCTACTCAACTCTATTATCTCTTTTCGACTCCACTCGACTCCATGCTACACCATTCTACTCCATCCTAAACTATTCTCTACTGTATTGTATTGGACTCTACCCTACTCTAGTCTATTCTAATGGATTGGATTGGATTGGAACTGATCAGATTCAATGCAATTCGACGGGATTCGACGCGATAGAGCACGATTCCACGGGATTCGGCGTGATTTGTCTTGGTTTCTATCGATTTAGCTCTTTTGGGCTCTATTTGGCTGTCTTTGGCTCTATTCGGCAATATTCGACTCTACTCTACTCTACTCTTCTATACTCTGCTCGTCTCGACCCTATTCTATTCTTTCAGTTGTGTTCTCTTCTCTTCTCTTCTGTTCTACTGCACTCTATTCTACCCTACCCTACCCTAACTTAGCCTACTGTAATCTGTTCTATGCTATTCGACACACTTGAACGGAATTCGACCTGATTCGGGTCATATCGGCTCGATTCATCTCCTTTCTCCTCCATTAAACTCGATTCGGTTCTATTCAGCTCTTTTCCACTCTATTCGGCTCTTTTTGGCAGTATTCGACTCTATGTGACTCTAGTCTACTCGATTCTTTCTGTTCTGTTCTATTCTACTCTATTCTAGTCTTCTCTACCCTCCCCGAACCTTACCTTCCCCACACTAATCCATTTGATTCGATTCGACACATTTCAAACGACTGGACATGATTCATCTCGATTCACCTTGAATTTGGTCAATTCGGCTGTATTCAGCTCTGTTTGGCTCTTTTCAGCTCTCGTCAACTCGATTTGACTCTATTCTACTGGACCCGACTCTACTTAATTCTATTCTCTTCTTTCTATTGTGTTCTGTTGTGTTGTAGTCTAGCCTCTCCGGCCGTACCCTCCTCTACACTAATCTATTCGATTCAACGCATTTCGACGCGATTCCATGTGATTAGGCTTGAATCGGCTCGATTTAGCTCTATTTGGCTTGAATTGGGTCAATTCGTCTCGATTCTGCTCAATTCAGCATAATTAGGCTCGAGTGAACCTTATTCAGCCCTGTTCAGCTCTACTCAGCCCTTTCTACTTTATTTGTCTCTATTTGGCTCCATTCAACTCCATTCCACACCATTCTACTCTTTTCTACTCTATTCTATTCTGTTCTACCCTACCCTACTCTAATCTATTCGAATCGATCCGATTCATCACGATTTGTTCCCTTTCCTCTCCATTCGAATCGATTCGGCTTGAATTGGATCTATTCATCTATATTCTGCACTACCCGACTCTGACTATTCCACTCTACTCAACTCTACTCCATTCTACTCTTGGTATTCTCTTCTGTTCTACTCTATTCTATTCTTCTGTGCCCTTCCCTACTGAATCCCAGCCTAACCTACACTACTCTATTCAATTTAATTCAATTCCATTCAGTTGGACACCATTCGACCCGATTTGAGACAATTCGACGGGATTCGGTGAGATTCCGCGAGATTTGATGCGTTTTGGTGGGATTTGATGGAATTCGATGAGATCCGATGCAATAGGATGCAATTAAGTGTGTTTTGGCTCGATTTTGCTGGGTTCAGTTTGTCTCTAATTGGCTCATTTCAGCTCCACTAGGCTCCATTCATCCCGAATCTGGTCGACTCGACTCGATTCGGCTCATTTCGGCCATATTTGGTCCTATTCAGCGTTATCCGGCTCTATTCAACTCTTTTCTACTCTATTCATCTCTGTTCGAATCCATTCGACTCCATTCCACACCATTCTATTCCGTTCTACACTACTGTATTCTACACAACCCTCCCCCACCCTACCCTATCCTAATCTAGTCTGCTCTTTTCTAGTCTCCTTTTCTATTTTCTCTATTCCATCCTATGCTACTCTACCATACCCTGCACTAAGCTAACCTACCCTGACCTATGCTGTTCTATTCTATTTCCTTCTATTTTCTCTGTTCCACCGTAGGCTTCCCTACCCTATGCTACCCCACCGTACCATACTCTACTACTTAGGGTTACTCAATAAGGGTCCTAATTAAGGGGAGTAGTTCGGGCAAGGGTACTCCTTAAGGCAAGTGTACTAGTTCAGGCTACTAGTTAAGGCCAGGCTACTAGTTAAGGCCAGGCTACTAGTTAAGGCGTGGGTACTTGTTGAGGGTACTGGTTAAGGCAAGGCTACCCGTTCAGGCTACTTGTTAAGGACATACTACTAGTGAAGGCAAGGGTACTAGTGAAGACTACTGGTTAAGGCAAGGGTACTTGTTAGGACTACTAGTTAAGGCAAGGGTACTCGTTCAGATTACTGACTGAGGGTACTATTCAAGACTAGTTGTCTAGGCTACTGCTCTATGCCACTAGTCTAGCTGACTAGTCCAGCTTACTAGTCTAGGCTTCTACTCTAGCCTTCTCTTGTCTACTCTAATGTAGTCTACTTGCATCTACCCTAGTCTTCCTATCATAAACTACCCTAACCTGTTCTAATCTCTTCCATTTGGTTCGATTCAAAGCATTTCGATGCGACTGGACACCATCATGCTTGAGTCGGCTCGATTCAGCTCGATTTGGCTCGAATCGCTTCAATTCAGCTCGTTTCCACTCGGTTCAGCCTTATTCGGCCCTATTTGGCTCGATTCGACTCTTTTCTACTCTATTTGTCTCTGTTCGACTCCATTTGACTCCACTCTTCTCCATTCTACGCTATTCTACTCTATTCTGTTCTACTCTACCCTACGTTACTCTAATCTATTCGACTGGATGCGATTCGAAGCAATTCGGTGTGATTCATCTCGTTTTGTTTCCATTTGACTCGATTCGGCCAGAATTGGCTCTATTCAGCTATGTCCTGCAGTATTTGACTCTATTTGACTCAATTCTACTCTGCTCTGCTTTACTCTCTCTACTCCACCCTACTGTACTATATTCTATTCTTTCTATTCTGTACTATTCTGTTCTATTCTACCCACCCGCCCCTCCCCTAATCTATTTGATTAGATTCGATGTGACGTATTTCCACGCGATTTGACGCGATTAGGCTTGAATCAGCTCGATTCAGTTCGCATCGGCTCTATTCGGCTCGACTTGACTCCATTTCACTCCATTCGGCTCGATTAGGCTCGAATTCCATCGATTCTGCTGGATTCTGCTCAATTAGGCCTTATTTGGCCCTATCCGGCCCTATTCTGCTCTATTAGACTCTTTTGTACTCTATTCATATCTATCCGTCTTTATTGGACTCCGTTCAATTCCATTCTATTCCATTCCACACCATTCTTCACTATTTTCCTCTATTCTATTCTACCCTTCCCTACCCTCATCTCTTCTAATCGATTCGATTTGATTTGACGCGATTCGAAGCAACCGGACGTGATTCGTCTCGTTTTGTCTCCACTCGGCTCAATTCGGCTATGTTCTCTCTCTTTGACTCTATTCTGTTCTGTTGTATTCTTTCTGTTCTGTTCTGTTCTCTCCTACTCTGTTGTACTCTATTCTATTCTACCCTACCCGACCCTACGGCACCCCACCCGAACCTAGCCTACTTTAATCTATTGGATTCAATTCGATTCCGTGCAAAGCGATTTGATATGACTTGACTGGATTCAGCAAGATCTGAAGGGATTTGATGAGATTCCATGCGACTCGACGTGATTCAGTAGGATTCTCTGAGGTTTCACACGATTCGAAGTTATTCGACGTGATTCCATGGGATTCGACACGATATGAAGCGATTTGACCTTGTTTGATTCAAAACGATGTGGCTCGACTCGATTCGACCTGATTCGATTCGACGCTGTTCGGTGACAGTGCGATTCTGCTTGATTCCGCTCGATTAGGTGTGATTCGGCAGTATACAGCTCTTTTCGGCTGTATTCAGCTCCATTCGTCTCTATTCAGCTTAGTCGGCTCTATTCGACTGTATTCGACTCTACTCTTTTCCACTCTATTCTACTCGATTCTATTCCTTCTATTCTGTTCTAATCTCTTCTATTCCACTCTACTCTGTTCTATTCTACCCTCCCCTGCCCTCCCCTCCCCTTCTCTAATCTATACGTCTCGATTGGATTTGACGCATTGAACGCGATTCGAGGCGATGAAGCTTGAATCGGCTCGATTCGGCTCGATTTGGCTCTATTCGGCTCAGTTGGGCTCCATTCAGCTTGTTTTGGCTCGAATCGCTTCGAATCTGCTCGATTTGGCGTTCTTCGGCCCTATTCTGCTCTATTCGACTCTTTTCTACTCTGTTCGTTTCTATTTGACTCCATTCTACTCCATTCTATTCATTCCACACTGTTCTACACTATTCTACTCTATTCTGCTCTACCCTACCCAACACCACCCTAATTTACTCTAAGTGCCTCTACACGAGTCCTCTCGTTTCGTCTGCATTTGGCTCTATTCAGCTCTATTCTACTGTAGTCTAATCTTCTCTATTCTATTGTATTGTTTCTACTCTGTTCTGTACTAGTCTACTCTATTCTACCCTACCCTACGCTACCCAACTCTAAGGTACTGTAATCCATTTGACTGGATTTGATTCAACCCATTTCGACGCGATTCAGCTCGATTTGGCTCTGTTCGAATCTATTCTACTCTACTCTATTCCCCTCTACTCTACTCTAGCCTCCTCGTTTCTGTATTCGTTCTGTGTTGTTCTGTTCTATTTTGTTGTGTTCTGTTCTGCTTTATTCTATTCTACTCCATTCTACCCTACCCTAGCCTACCCGAACCTCCCCTACTCTAGTCTATTCAATTGAATTCAACAAATTTTGACGTGACTAGGGGCCGAACCGGTGTGATTCATGTCCATTCAGCTCCATTTGTCTCGAATAGTGTCGATTCGGCTTGATTAGGCTCGATTCGGCTCCATTAGGCTCGATTCACTGGATTCGGCTCGATTTCGCTCAATTCAGCTCGATTTGGCCCTCTTCGGCCCTCTTCGGCTCTCTTCAGCTCTTTTCTACTCTACTCGATTCCATTGCACACCATTCCACTCCATTCTACGCTATTCTACTATACCCTACTGTAATTGATTCGAAGGGATTCGACGCCATCCGACGCGATTTGTCTCGTTTCATCTCCATTCAGCTTGATTCAACTCTGTTCTACTCTACTCTATTCTACTCTACACTATTCTGCTCTGCTCTACCCTTTTCTACTCTATTCTATTGTATTCTTTCCATTCTCTTCTACTGTGTTCAAGTCTACTCTATTCCATCCTACCCTAATCTAATCTATTCTACTGGATTCGATTCCACGCATCTCGATGCGATTCAGCTCAAATCGGCTCCTTTCCACTCCATTCATCCCCAATCGGCTCAAATCGGTTCGATTCAGCTCTAATCGGCTCCATTCGGCTCTAGTCAGCTCGAATAGGCTCTATTCGACTCTGTTAGACTCTACTCAACTCTATTATCTCTTTTCGACTCCACTCGACTCCATGCTACACCATTCTACTCCATCCTAAACTATTCTCTACTGTATTGTATTGGACTCTACCCTACTCTAGTCTATTCTAATGGATTGGATTGGATTGGAACTGATCAGATTCAATGCAATTCGACGGGATTCGACGCGATAGAGCACGATTCCACGGGATTCGGCGTGATTTGTCTTGGTTTCTATCGATTTAGCTCTTTTGGGCTCTATTTGGCTGTCTTTGGCTCTATTCGGCAATATTCGACTCTACTCTACTCTACTCTTCTATACTCTGCTCGTCTCGACCCTATTCTATTCTTTCAGTTGTGTTCTCTTCTCTTCTCTTCTGTTCTACTGCACTCTATTCTACCCTACCCTACCCTAACTTAGCCTACTGTAATCTGTTCTATGCTATTCGACACACTTGAACGGAATTCGACCTGATTCGGGTCATATCGGCTCGATTCATCTCCTTTCTCCTCCATTAAACTCGATTCGGTTCTATTCAGCTCTTTTCCACTCTATTCGGCTCTTTTTGGCAGTATTCGACTCTATGTGACTCTAGTCTACTCGATTCTTTCTGTTCTGTTCTATTCTACTCTATTCTAGTCTTCTCTACCCTCCCCGAACCTTACCTTCCCCACACTAATCCATTTGATTCGATTCGACACATTTCAAACGACTGGACATGATTCATCTCGATTCACCTTGAATTTGGTCAATTCGGCTGTATTCAGCTCTGTTTGGCTCTTTTCAGCTCTCGTCAACTCGATTTGACTCTATTCTACTGGACCCGACTCTACTTAATTCTATTCTCTTCTTTCTATTGTGTTCTGTTGTGTTGTAGTCTAGCCTCTCCGGCCGTACCCTCCTCTACACTAATCTATTCGATTCAACGCATTTCGACGCGATTCCATGTGATTAGGCTTGAATCGGCTCGATTTAGCTCTATTTGGCTTGAATTGGGTCAATTCGTCTCGATTCTGCTCAATTCAGCATAATTAGGCTCGAGTGAACCTTATTCAGCCCTGTTCAGCTCTACTCAGCCCTTTCTACTTTATTTGTCTCTATTTGGCTCCATTCAACTCCATTCCACACCATTCTACTCTTTTCTACTCTATTCTATTCTGTTCTACCCTACCCTACTCTAATCTATTCGAATCGATCCGATTCATCACGATTTGTTCCCTTTCCTCTCCATTCGAATCGATTCGGCTTGAATTGGATCTATTCATCTATATTCTGCACTACCCGACTCTGACTATTCCACTCTACTCAACTCTACTCCATTCTACTCTTGGTATTCTCTTCTGTTCTACTCTATTCTATTCTTCTCTGCCCTTCCCTACTGAATCCCAGCCTAACCTACACTACTCTATTCAATTTAATTCAATTCCATTCAGTTGGACACCATTCGACCCGATTTGAGACAATTCGACGGGATTCGGTGAGATTCCGCGAGATTTGATGCGTTTTGGTGGGATTTGATGGAATTCGATGAGATCCGATGCAATAGGATGCAATTAAGTGTGTTTTGGCTCGATTTTGCTGGGTTCAGTTTGTCTCTAATTGGCTCATTTCAGCTCCACTAGGCTCCATTCATCCCGAATCTGGTCGACTCGACTCGATTCGGCTCATTTCGGCCATATTTGGTCCTATTCAGCGTTATCCGGCTCTATTCAACTCTTTTCTACTCTATTCATCTCTGTTCGAATCCATTCGACTCCATTCCACACCATTCTATTCCGTTCTACACTACTGTATTCTACACAACCCTCCCCCACCCTACCCTATCCTAATCTAGTCTGCTCTTTTCTAGTCTCCTTTTCTATTTTCTCTATTCCATCCTATGCTACTCTACCATACCCTGCACTAAGCTAACCTACCCTGACCTATGCTGTTCTATTCTATTTCCTTCTATTTTCTCTGTTCCACCGTAGGCTTCCCTACCCTATGCTACCCCACCGTACCATACTCTACTACTTAGGGTTACTCAATAAGGGTCCTAATTAAGGGGAGTAGTTCGGGCAAGGGTACTCCTTAAGGCAAGTGTACTAGTTCAGGCTACTAGTTAAGGCCAGGCTACTAGTTAAGGCCAGGCTACTAGTTAAGGCGTGGGTACTTGTTGAGGGTACTGGTTAAGGCAAGGCTACCCGTTCAGGCTACTTGTTAAGGACATACTACTAGTGAAGGCAAGGGTACTAGTGAAGACTACTGGTTAAGGCAAGGGTACTTGTTAGGACTACTAGTTAAGGCAAGGGTACTCGTTCAGATTACTGACTGAGGGTACTATTCAAGACTAGTTGTCTAGGCTACTGCTCTATGCCACTAGTCTAGCTGACTAGTCCAGCTTACTAGTCTAGGCTTCTACTCTAGCCTTCTCTTGTCTACTCTAATGTAGTCTACTTGCATCTACCCTAGTCTTCCTATCATAAACTACCCTAACCTGTTCTAATCTCTTCCATTTGGTTCGATTCAAAGCATTTCGATGCGACTGGACACCATCATGCTTGAGTCGGCTCGATTCAGCTCGATTTGGCTCGAATCGCTTCAATTCAGCTCGTTTCCACTCGGTTCAGCCTTATTCGGCCCTATTTGGCTCGATTCGACTCTTTTCTACTCTATTTGTCTCTGTTCGACTCCATTTGACTCCACTCTTCTCCATTCTACGCTATTCTACTCTATTCTGTTCTACTCTACCCTACGTTACTCTAATCTATTCGACTGGATGCGATTCGAAGCAATTCGGTGTGATTCATCTCGTTTTGTTTCCATTTGACTCGATTCGGCCAGAATTGGCTCTATTCAGCTATGTCCTGCAGTATTTGACTCTATTTGACTCAATTCTACTCTGCTCTGCTTTACTCTCTCTACTCCACCCTACTGTACTATATTCTATTCTTTCTATTCTGTACTATTCTGTTCTATTCTACCCACCCGCCCCTCCCCTAATCTATTTGATTAGATTCGATGTGACGTATTTCCACGCGATTTGACGCGATTAGGCTTGAATCAGCTCGATTCAGTTCGCATCGGCTCTATTCGGCTCGACTTGACTCCATTTCACTCCATTCGGCTCGATTAGGCTCGAATTCCATCGATTCTGCTGGATTCTGCTCAATTAGGCCTTATTTGGCCCTATCCGGCCCTATTCTGCTCTATTAGACTCTTTTGTACTCTATTCATATCTATCCGTCTTTATTGGACTCCGTTCAATTCCATTCTATTCCATTCCACACCATTCTTCACTATTTTCCTCTATTCTATTCTACCCTTCCCTACCCTCATCTCTTCTAATCGATTCGATTTGATTTGACGCGATTCGAAGCAACCGGACGTGATTCGTCTCGTTTTGTCTCCACTCGGCTCAATTCGGCTATGTTCTCTCTCTTTGACTCTATTCTGTTCTGTTGTATTCTTTCTGTTCTGTTCTGTTCTCTCCTACTCTGTTGTACTCTATTCTATTCTACCCTACCCGACCCTACGGCACCCCACCCGAACCTAGCCTACTTTAATCTATTGGATTCAATTCGATTCCGTGCAAAGCGATTTGATGTGACTTGACTGGATTCGGCAAGATCCGAAGGGATTTGATGAGATTCCATGCGACTCGACGTGATTCAGTAGGATTCTCTGAGGTTTCACACGATTCGAAGTTATTCGACGTGATTCCATGGGATTCGACACGATATGAAGCGATTTGACCTTGTTTGATTCAAAACGATGTGGCTCGACTCGATTCGACCTGATTCGATTCGACGCTGTTCGGTGACAGTCAGTGCGATTCTGCTTGATTCCGCTCGATTAGGTGTGATTCGGCAGTATACAGCTCTTTTCGGCTGTATTCAGCTCCATTCGTCTCTATTCAGCTTAGTCGGCTCTATTCGACTGTATTCGACTCTACTCTTTTCCACTCTATTCTACTCGATTCTATTCCTTCTATTCTGTTCTAATCTCTTCTATTCCACTCTACTCTGTTCTATTCTACCCTCCCCTGCCCTCCCCTCCCCTTCTCTAATCTATACGTCTCGATTGGATTTGACGCATTGAACGCGATTCGAGGCGATGAAGCTTGAATCGGCTCGATTCGGCTCGATTTGGCTCTATTCGGCTCAGTTGGGCTCCATTCAGCTTGTTTTGGCTCGAATCGCTTCGAATCTGCTCGATTTGGCGTTCTTCGGCCCTATTCTGCTCTATTCGACTCTTTTCTACTCTGTTCGTTTCTATTTGACTCCATTCTACTCCATTCTATTCATTCCACACTGTTCTACACTATTCTACTCTATTCTGCTCTACCCTACCCAACACCACTCTAATTTACTCTAAGTGCCTCTACACGAGTCCTCTCGTTTCGTCTGCATTTGGCTCTATTCAGCTCTATTCTACTGTAGTCTAATCTTCTCTATTCTATTGTATTGTTTCTACTCTGTTCTGTACTAGTCTACTCTATTCTACCCTACCCTACGCTACCCAAC
This sequence comes from Loxodonta africana, assembly GCF_030014295.1. NCBI lineage: Eukaryota > Metazoa > Chordata > Mammalia > Proboscidea > Elephantidae > Loxodonta > Loxodonta africana. The sequence goes on along the minus strand of NW_026975242.1, from coordinate 22,267 downwards.
TCTAAGGTACTGTAATCCATTTGATTGGATTTGATTCAACCCATTTCGACGCGATTCAGCTCGATTTGGCTCTGTTCGAATCTATTCTACTCTACTCTATTCCCCTCTACTCTACTCTAGCCTCCTCGTTTCTGTATTCGTTCTGTGTTGTTCTGTTCTATTTTGTTGTGTTCTGTTCTGCTTTATTCTATTCTACTCCATTCTACCCTACCCTAGCCTACCCGAACCTCCCCTACTCTAGTCTATTCAATTGAATTCAACAAATTTTGACGTGACTAGGGGCCGAATCGGTGTGATTCATGTCCATTCAGCTCCATTTGTCTCGAATAGTGTCGATTCGGCTTGATTAGGCTCGATTCGGCTCCATTAGGCTCGATTCACTGGATTCGGCTCGATTTCGCTCAATTCAGCTCGATTTGGCCCTCTTCGGCCCTCTTCGGCTCTCTTCAGCTCTTTTCTACTCTACTCGATTCCATTGCACACCATTCCACTCCATTCTACGCTATTCTACTATACCCTACTGTAATTGATTCGAAGGGATTCGACGCCATCCGACGCGATTTGTCTCGTTTCATCTCCATTCAGCTTGATTCAACTCTGTTCTACTCTACTCTATTCTACTCTACACTATTCTGCTCTGCTCTACCCTTTTCTACTCTATTCTATTGTATTCTTTCCATTCTCTTCTACTGTGTTCAAGTCTACTCTATTCCATCCTACCCTAATCTAATCTATTCTACTGGATTCGATTCCACGCATCTCGATGCGATTCGGCTCAAATCGGCTCCTTTCCACTCCATTCATCCCCAATCGGCTCAAATCGGTTCGATTCAGCTCTAATCGGCTCCATTCGGCTCTAGTCAGCTCGAATAGGCTCTATTCGACTCTGTTAGACTCTACTCAACTCTATTATCTCTTTTCGACTCCACTCGACTCCATGCTACACCATTCTACTCCATCCTAAACTATTCTCTACTGTATTGTATTGGACTCTACCCTACTCTAGTCTATTCTAATGGATTGGATTGGATTGGAACTGATCAGATTCAATGCAATTCGACGGGATTTGACGCGATAGAGCACGATTCCACGGGATTCGGCGTGATTTGTCTTGGTTTCTATCGATTTAGCTCTTTTGGGCTCTATTTGGCTGTCTTTGGCTCTATTCGGCAATATTCGACTCTACTCTACTCTACTCTTCTATACTCTGCTCGTCTCGACCCTATTCTATTCTTTCAGTTGTGTTCTCTTCTCTTCTGTTCTGTTCTACTGCACTCTATTCTACCCTACCCTACCCTAACTTAGCCTACTGTAATCTGTTCTATGCTATTCGACACACTTGAATGGAATTCGACTTGATTCGGCTCATATCGGCTCGATTCATCTCCTTTCTCCTCCATTAAACTCGATTCGGTTCTATTCAGCTCTTTTCCACTCTATTCGGCTCTTTTTGGCAGTATTCGACTCTATGTGACTCTAGTCTACTCGATTCTTTCTGTTCTGTTCTATTCTACTCTATTCTAGTCTTCTCTACCCTCCCCGAACCTTACCTTCCCCACACTAATCCATTTGATTCGATTCGACACATTTCAAACGACTGGACATGATTCATCTCGATTCACCTTGAATTTGGTCAATTCGGCTGTATTCAGCTCTGTTTGGCTCTTTTCAGCTCTCGTCAACTCGATTTGACTCTATTCTACTGGACCCGACTCTACTTAATTCTATTCTCTTCTTTCTATTGTGTTCTGTTGTGTTGTAGTCTAGCCTCTCCGGCCGTACCCTCCTCTACACTAATCTATTCGATTCAACGCATTTCGACGCGATTCCATGTGATTAGGCTTGAATCGGCTCGATTTAGCTCTATTTGGCTTGAATTGGGTCAATTCGTCTCGATTCTGCTCAATTCAGCATAATTAGGCTCGAGTGAACCTTATTCAGCCCTGTTCAGCTCTACTCAGCCCTTTCTACTTTATTTGTCTCTATTTGGCTCCATTCAACTCCATTCCACACCATTCTACTCTTTTCTACTCTATTCTATTCTGTTCTACCCTACCCTACTCTAATCTATTCGAATCGATCCGATACATCACGATTTGTTCCCTTTCCTCTCCATTCGAATCGATTCGGCTTGAATTGGATCTATTCATCTATATTCTGCACTACCCGACTCTGACTATTCCACTCTACTCAACTCTACTCCATTCTACTCTTGGTATTCTCTTCTGTTCTACTCTATTCTATTCTTCTGTGCCCTTCCCTACTGAATCCCAGCCTAACCTACACTACTCTATTCAATTTAATTCAATTCCATTCAGTTGGACACCATTCGACCCGATTTGAGACAATTCGACGGGATTCGGTGAGATTCCGCGAGATTTGATGCGTTTTGGTGGGATTTGATGGAATTCGACGAGATCCGATGCAATAGGATGCAATTAAGTGTGTTTTGGCTCGATTTTGCTGGGTTCAGTTTGTCTCTAATTGGCTCATTTCAGCTCCACTAGGCTCCATTCATCCCGAATCTGGTCGACTCGACTCGATTCGGCTCATTTCGGCCATATTTGGTCCTATTCAGCGTTATCCGGCTCTATTCAACTCTTTTCTACTCTATTCATCTCTGTTCGAATCCATTCGACTCCATTCCACACCATTCTATTCCGTTCTACACTACTGTATTCTACACAACCCTCCCCCACCCTACCCTATCCTAATCTAGTCTGCTCTTTTCTAGTCTCCTTTTCTATTTTCTCTATTCCATCCTATGCTACTCTACCATACCCTGCACTAAGCTAACCTACCCTGACCTATGCTGTTCTATTCTATTTCCTTCTATTTTCTCTGTTCCACCGTAGGCTTCCCTACCCTATGCTACCCCACCGTACCATACTCTACTACTTAGGGTTACTCAATAAGGGTCCTAATTAAGGGGAGTAGTTCGGGCAAGGGTACTCCTTAAGGCAAGTGTACTAGTTCAGGCTACTAGTTAAGGCCAGGCTACTAGTTAAGGCCAGGCTACTAGTTAAGGCGTGGGTACTTGTTGAGGGTACTGGTTAAGGCAAGGCTACCCGTTCAGGCTACTTGTTAAGGACATACTACTAGTGAAGGCAAGGGTACTAGTGAAGACTACTGGTTAAGGCAAGGGTACTTGTTAGGACTACTAGTTAAGGCAAGGGTACTCGTTCAGATTACTGACTGAGGGTACTATTCAAGACTAGTTGTCTAGGCTACTGCTCTATGCCACTAGTCTAGCTGACTAGTCCAGCTTACTAGTCTAGGCTTCTACTCTAGCCTTCTCTTGTCTACTCTAATGTGTTCTACTTGCATCTACCCTAGTCTTCCTATCATAAACTACCCTAACCTGTTCTAATCTCTTCCATTTGGTTCGATTCAAAGCATTTCGATGCGACTGGACACCATCATGCTTGAGTCGGCTCGATTCAGCTCGATTTGGCTCGAATCGCTTCAATTCAGCTCGTTTCCACTCGGTTCAGCCTTATTCGGCCCTATTTGGCTCGATTCGACTCTTTTCTACTCTATTTGTCTCTGTTCGACTCCATTTGACTCCACTCTTCTCCATTCTACGCTATTCTACTCTATTCTGTTCTACTCTACCCTACGTTACTCTAATCTATTCGATTGGATGCGATTCGAAGCAATTCGGTGTGATTCATCTCGTTTTGTTTCCATTTGACTCGATTCGGCCAGAATGGGCTCTATTCAGCTATGTCCTGCAGTATTTGACTCTATTTGACTCAATTCTACTCTGCTCTGCTTTACTCTCTCTACTCCACCCTACTGTACTATATTCTATTCTTTCTATTCTGTACTATTCTGTTCTATTCTACCCACCCGCCCCTCCCCTAATCTATTTGATTAGATTCGATGTGACGTATTTCCACGCGATTTGACGCGATTAGGCTTGAATCAGCTCGATTCAGTTCGCATCGGCTCTATTCGGCTCGACTTGACTCCATTTCACTCCATTCGGCTCGATTAGGCTCGAATTCCATCGATTCTGCTGGATTCTGCTCAATTAGGCCTTATTTGGCCCTATCCGGCCCTATTCTGCTCTATTAGACTCTTTTGTACTCTATTCATATCTATCCGTCTTTATTGGACTCCGTTCAATTCCATTCTATTCCATTCCACACCATTCTTCACTATTTTCCTCTATTCTATTCTACCCTTCCCTACCCTCATCTCTTCTAATCGATTCGATTTGATTTGACGCGATTCGAAGCAACCGGACGTGATTCGTCTCGTTTTGTCTCCACTCGGCTCAATTCGGCTATGTTCTCTCTCTTTGACTCTATTCTGTTCTGTTGTATTCTTTCTGTTCTGTTCTGTTCTCTCCTACTCTGTTGTACTCTATTCTATTCTACCCTACCCGACCCTACGGCACCCCACCCGAACCTAGCCTACTTTAATCTATTGGATTCAATTCGATTCCGTGCAAAGCGATTTGATGTGACTTGACTGGATTCGGCAAGATCCGAAGGGATTTGATGAGATTCCATGCGACTCGACGTGATTCAGTAGGATTCTCTGAGGTTTCACACGATTCGAAGTTATTCGACGTGATTCCATGGGATTCGACACGATATGAAGCGATTTGACCTTGTTTGATTCAAAACGATGTGGCTCGACTCGATTCGACCTGATTCGATTCGACGCTGTTCGGTGACAGTCAGTGCGATTCTGCTTGATTCCGCTCGATTAGGTGTGATTCGGCAGTATACAGCTCTTTTCGGCTGTATTCAGCTCCATTCGTCTCTATTCAGCTTAGTCGGCTCTATTCGACTGTATTCGACTCTACTCTTTTCCACTCTATTCTACTCGATTCTATTCCTTCTATTCTGTTCTAATCTCTTCTATTCCACTCTACTCTGTTCTATTCTACCCTCCCCTGCCCTCCCCTCCCCTTCTCTAATCTATACGTCTCGATTGGATTTGACGCATTGAACGCGATTCGAGGCGATGAAGCTTGAATCGGCTCGATTCGGCTCGATTTGGCTCTATTCGGCTCAGTTGGGCTCCATTCAGCTTGTTTTGGCTCGAATCGCTTCGAATCTGCTCGATTTGGCGTTCTTCGGCCCTATTCTGCTCTATTCGACTCTTTTCTACTCTGTTCGTTTCTATTTGACTCCATTCTACTCCATTCTATTCATTCCACACTGTTCTACACTATTCTACTCTATTCTGCTCTACCCTACCCAACACCACTCTAATTTACTCTAAGTGCCTCTACACGAGTCCTCTCGTTTCGTCTGCATTTGGCTCTATTCAGCTCTATTCTACTGTAGTCTAATCTTCTCTATTCTATTGTATTGTTTCTACTCTGTTCTGTACTAGTCTACTCTATTCTACCCTACCCTACGCTACCCAACTCTAAGGTACTGTAATCCATTTGATTGGATTTGATTCAACCCATTTCGACGCGATTCAGCTCGATTTGGCTCTGTTCGAATCTATTCTACTCTACTCTATTCCCCTCTACTCTACTCTAGCCTCCTCGTTTCTGTATTCGTTCTGTGTTGTTCTGTTCTATTTTGTTGTGTTCTGTTCTGCTTTATTCTATTCTACTCCATTCTACCCTACCCTAGCCTACCCGAACCTCCCCTACTCTAGTCTATTCAATTGAATTCAACAAATTTTGACGTGACTAGGGGCCGAACCGGTGTGATTCATGTCCATTCAGCTCCATTTGTCTCGAATAGTGTCGATTCGGCTTGATTAGGCTCGATTCGGCTCCATTAGGCTCGATTCACTGGATTCGGCTCGATTTCGCTCAATTCAGCTCGATTTGGCCCTCTTCGGCCCTCTTCGGCTCTCTTCAGCTCTTTTCTACTCTACTCGATTCCATTGCACACCATTCCACTCCATTCTACGCTATTCTACTATACCCTACTGTAATTGATTCGAAGGGATTCGACGCCATCCGACGCGATTTGTCTCGTTTCATCTCCATTCAGCTTGATTCAACTCTGTTCTACTCTACTCTATTCTACTCTACACTATTCTGCTCTGCTCTACCCTTTTCTACTCTATTCTATTGTATTCTTTCCATTCTCTTCTACTGTGTTCAAGTCTACTCTATTCCATCCTACCCTAATCTAATCTATTCTACTGGATTCGATTCCACGCATCTCGATGCGATTCAGCTCAAATCGGCTCCTTTCCACTCCATTCATCCCCAATCGGCTCAAATCGGTTCGATTCAGCTCTAATCGGCTCCATTCGGCTCTAGTCAGCTCGAATAGGCTCTATTCGACTCTGTTAGACTCTACTCAACTCTATTATCTCTTTTCGACTCCACTCGACTCCATGCTACACCATTCTACTCCATCCTAAACTATTCTCTACTGTATTGTATTGGACTCTACCCTACTCTAGTCTATTCTAATGGATTGGATTGGATTGGAACTGATCAGATTCAATGCAATTCGACGGGATTCGACGCGATAGAGCACGATTCCACGGGATTCGGCGTGATTTGTCTTGGTTTCTATCGATTTAGCTCTTTTGGGCTCTATTTGGCTGTCTTTGGCTCTATTCGGCAATATTCGACTCTACTCTACTCTACTCTTCTATACTCTGCTCGTCTCGACCCTATTCTATTCTTTCAGTTGTGTTCTCTTCTCTTCTCTTCTGTTCTACTGCACTCTATTCTACCCTACCCTACCCTAACTTAGCCTACTGTAATCTGTTCTATGCTATTCGACACACTTGAACGGAATTCGACCTGATTCGGGTCATATCGGCTCGATTCATCTCCTTTCTCCTCCATTAAACTCGATTCGGTTCTATTCAGCTCTTTTCCACTCTATTCGGCTCTTTTTGGCAGTATTCGACTCTATGTGACTCTAGTCTACTCGATTCTTTCTGTTCTGTTCTATTCTACTCTATTCTAGTCTTCTCTACCCTCCCCGAACCTTACCTTCCCCACACTAATCCATTTGATTCGATTCGACACATTTCAAACGACTGGACATGATTCATCTCGATTCACCTTGAATTTGGTCAATTCGGCTGTATTCAGCTCTGTTTGGCTCTTTTCAGCTCTCGTCAACTCGATTTGACTCTATTCTACTGGACCCGACTCTACTTAATTCTATTCTCTTCTTTCTATTGTGTTCTGTTGTGTTGTAGTCTAGCCTCTCCGGCCGTACCCTCCTCTACACTAATCTATTCGATTCAACGCATTTCGACGCGATTCCATGTGATTAGGCTTGAATCGGCTCGATTTAGCTCTATTTGGCTTGAATTGGGTCAATTCGTCTCGATTCTGCTCAATTCAGCATAATTAGGCTCGAGTGAACCTTATTCAGCCCTGTTCAGCTCTACTCAGCCCTTTCTACTTTATTTGTCTCTATTTGGCTCCATTCAACTCCATTCCACACCATTCTACTCTTTTCTACTCTATTCTATTCTGTTCTACCCTACCCTACTCTAATCTATTCGAATCGATCCGATTCATCACGATTTGTTCCCTTTCCTCTCCATTCGAATCGATTCGGCTTGAATTGGATCTATTCATCTATATTCTGCACTACCCGACTCTGACTATTCCACTCTACTCAACTCTACTCCATTCTACTCTTGGTATTCTCTTCTGTTCTACTCTATTCTATTCTTCTGTGCCCTTCCCTACTGAATCCCAGCCTAACCTACACTACTCTATTCAATTTAATTCAATTCCATTCAGTTGGACACCATTCGACCCGATTTGAGACAATTCGACGGGATTCGGTGAGATTCCGCGAGATTTGATGCGTTTTGGTGGGATTTGATGGAATTCGATGAGATCCGATGCAATAGGATGCAATTAAGTGTGTTTTGGCTCGATTTTGCTGGGTTCAGTTTGTCTCTAATTGGCTCATTTCAGCTCCACTAGGCTCCATTCATCCCGAATCTGGTCGACTCGACTCGATTCGGCTCATTTCGGCCATATTTGGTCCTATTCAGCGTTATCCGGCTCTATTCAACTCTTTTCTACTCTATTCATCTCTGTTCGAATCCATTCGACTCCATTCCACACCATTCTATTCCGTTCTACACTACTGTATTCTACACAACCCTCCCCCACCCTACCCTATCCTAATCTAGTCTGCTCTTTTCTAGTCTCCTTTTCTATTTTCTCTATTCCATCCTATGCTACTCTACCATACCCTGCACTAAGCTAACCTACCCTGACCTATGCTGTTCTATTCTATTTCCTTCTATTTTCTCTGTTCCACCGTAGGCTTCCCTACCCTATGCTACCCCACCGTACCATACTCTACTACTTAGGGTTACTCAATAAGGGTCCTAATTAAGGGGAGTAGTTCGGGCAAGGGTACTCCTTAAGGCAAGTGTACTAGTTCAGGCTACTAGTTAAGGCCAGGCTACTAGTTAAGGCCAGGCTACTAGTTAAGGCGTGGGTACTTGTTGAGGGTACTGGTTAAGGCAAGGGTACCCGTTCAGGCTACTTGTTAAGGACATACTACTAGTGAAGGCAAGGGTACTAGTGAAGACTACTGGTTAAGGCAAGGGTACTTGTTAGGACTACTAGTTAAGGCAAGGGTACTCGTTCAGATTACTGACTGAGGGTACTATTCAAGACTAGTTGTCTAGGCTACTGCTCTATGCCACTAGTCTAGCTGACTAGTCCAGCTTACTAGTCTAGGCTTCTACTCTAGCCTTCTCTTGTCTACTCTAATGTAGTCTACTTGCATCTACCCTAGTCTTCCTATCATAAACTACCCTAACCTGTTCTAATCTCTTCCATTTGGTTCGATTCAAAGCATTTCGATGCGACTGGACACCATCATGCTTGAGTCGGCTCGATTCAGCTCGATTTGGCTCGAATCGCTTCAATTCAGCTCGTTTCCACTCGGTTCAGCCTTATTCGGCCCTATTTGGCTCGATTCGACTCTTTTCTACTCTATTTGTCTCTGTTCGACTCCATTTGACTCCACTCTTCTCCATTCTACGCTATTCTACTCTATTCTGTTCTACTCTACCCTACGTTACTCTAATCTATTCGACTGGATGCGATTCGAAGCAATTCGGTGTGATTCATCTCGTTTTGTTTCCATTTGACTCGATTCGGCCAGAATGGGCTCTATTCAGCTATGTCCTGCAGTATTTGACTCTATTTGACTCAATTCTACTCTGCTCTGCTTTACTCTCTCTACTCCACCCTACTGTACTATATTCTATTCTTTCTATTCTGTACTATTCTGTTCTATTCTACCCACCCGCCCCTCCCCTAATCTATTTGATTAGATTCGATGTGACGTATTTCCACGCGATTTGACGCGATTAGGCTTGAATCAGCTCGATTCAGTTCGCATCGGCTCTATTCGGCTCGACTTGACTCCATTTCACTCCATTCGGCTCGATTAGGCTCGAATTCCATCGATTCTGCTGGATTCTGCTCAATTAGGCCTTATTTGGCCCTATCCGGCCCTATTCTGCTCTATTAGACTCTTTTGTACTCTATTCATATCTATCCGTCTTTATTGGACTCCGTTCAATTCCATTCTATTCCATTCCACACCATTCTTCACTATTTTCCTCTATTCTATTCTACCCTTCCCTACCCTCATCTCTTCTAATCGATTCGATTTGATTTGACGCGATTCGAAGCAACCGGACGTGATTCGTCTCGTTTTGTCTCCACTCGGCTCAATTCGGCTATGTTCTCTCTCTTTGACTCTATTCTGTTCTGTTGTATTCTTTCTGTTCTGTTCTGTTCTCTCCTACTCTGTTGTACTCTATTCTATTCTACCCTACCCGACCCTACGGCACCCCACCCGAACCTAGCCTACTTTAATCTATTGGATTCAATTCGATTCCGTGCAAAGCGATTTGATGTGACTTGACTGGATTCGGCAAGATCCGAAGGGATTTGATGAGATTCCATGCGACTCGACGTGATTCAGTAGGATTCTCTGAGGTTTCACACGATTCGAAGTTATTCGACGTGATTCCATGGGATTCGACACGATATGAAGCGATTTGACCTTGTTTGATTCAAAACGATGTGGCTCGACTCGATTCGACCTGATTCGATTCGACGCTGTTCGGTGACAGTCAGTGCGATTCTGCTTGATTCCGCTCGATTAGGTGTGATTCGGCAGTATACAGCTCTTTTTGGCTGTATTCAGCTCCATTCGTCTCTATTCAGCTTAGTCGGCTCTATTCGACTGTATTCGACTCTACTCTTTTCCACTCTATTCTACTCGATTCTATTCCTTCTATTCTGTTCTAATCTCTTCTATTCCACTCTACTCTGTTCTATTCTACCCTCCCCTGCCCTCCCCTCCCCTTCTCTAATCTATACGTCTCGATTGGATTTGACGCATTGAACGCGATTCGAGGCGATGAAGCTTGAATCGGCTCGATTCGGCTCGATTTGGCTCTATTCGGCTCAGTTGGGCTCCATTCAGCTTGTTTTGGCTCGAATCGCTTCGAATCTGCTCGATTTGGCGTTCTTCGGCCCTATTCTGCTCTATTCGACTCTTTTCTACTCTGTTCGTTTCTATTTGACTCCATTCTACTCCATTCTATTCATTCCACACTGTTCTACACTATTCTACTCTATTCTGCTCTACCCTACCCAACACCACTCTAATTTACTCTAAGTGCCTCTACACGAGTCCTCTCGTTTCGTCTGCATTTGGCTCTATTCAGCTCTATTCTACTGTAGTCTAATCTTCTCTATTCTATTGTATTGTTTCTACTCTGTTCTGTACTAGTCTACTCTATTCTACCCTACCCTACGCTACCCAACTCTAAGGTACTGTAATCCATTTGATTGGATTTGATTCAACCCATTTCGACGCGATTCAGCTCGATTTGGCTCTGTTCGAATCTATTCTACTCTACTCTATTCCCCTCTACTCTACTCTAGCCTCCTCGTTTCTGTATTCGTTCTGTGTTGTTCTGTTCTATTTTGTTGTGTTCTGTTCTGCTTTATTCTATTCTACTCCATTCTACCCTACCCTAGCCTACCCGAACCTCCCCTACTCTAGTCTATTCAATTGAATTCAACAAATTTTGACGTGACTAGGGGCCGAATCGGTGTGATTCATGTCCATTCAGCTCCATTTGTCTCGAATAGTGTCGATTCGGCTTGATTAGGCTCGATTCGGCTCCATTAGGCTCGATTCACTGGATTCGGCTCGATTTCGCTCAATTCAGCTCGATTTGGCCCTCTTCGGCCCTCTTCGGCTCTCTTCAGCTCTTTTCTACTCTACTCGATTCCATTGCACACCATTCCACTCCATTCTACGCTATTCTACTATACCCTACTGTAATTGATTCGAAGGGATTCGACGCCATCCGACGCGATTTGTCTCGTTTCATCTCCATTCAGCTTGATTCAACTCTGTTCTACTCTACTCTATTCTACTCTACACTATTCTGCTCTGCTCTACCCTTTTCTACTCTATTCTATTGTATTCTTTCCATTCTCTTCTACTGTGTTCAAGTCTACTCTATTCCATCCTACCCTAATCTAATCTATTCTACTGGATTCGATTCCACGCATCTCGATGCGATTCAGCTCAAATCGGCTCCTTTCCACTCCATTCATCCCCAATCGGCTCAAATCGGTTCGATTCAGCTCTAATCGGCTCCATTCGGCTCTAGTCAGCTCGAATAGGCTCTATTCGACTCTGTTAGACTCTACTCAACTCTATTATCTCTTTTCGACTCCACTCGACTCCATGCTACACCATTCTACTCCATCCTAAACTATTCTCTACTGTATTGTATTGGACTCTACCCTACTCTAGTCTATTCTAATGGATTGGATTGGATTGGAACTGATCAGATTCAATGCAATTCGACGGGATTCGACGCGATAGAGCACGATTCCACGGGATTCGGCGTGATTTGTCTTGGTTTCTATCGATTTAGCTCTTTTGGGCTCTATTTGGCTGTCTTTGGCTCTATTCGGCAATATTCGACTCTACTCTACTCTACTCTTCTATACTCTGCTCGTCTCGACCCTATTCTATTCTTTCAGTTGTGTTCTCTTCTCTTCTGTTCTGTTCTACTGCACTCTATTCTACCCTACCCTACCCTAACTTAGCCTACTGTAATCTGTTCTATGCTATTCGACACACTTGAACGGAATTCGACCTGATTCGGGTCATATCGGCTCGATTCATCTCCTTTCTCCTCCATTAAACTCGATTCGGTTCTATTCGGCTCTTTTCCACTCTATTCGGCTCTTTTTGGCAGTATTCGATTCTATGTGACTCTAGTCTACTCGATTCTTTCTGTTCTGTTCTATTCTACTCTATTCTAGTCTTCTCTACCCTCCCCGAACCTTACCTTCCCCACACTAATCCATTTGATTCGATTCGACACATTTCAAACGACTGGACATGATTCATCTCGATTCACCTTGAATTTGGTCAATTCGGCTGTATTCAGCTCTGTTTGGCTCTTTTCAGCTCTCGTCAACTCGATTTGACTCTATTCTACTGGACCCGACTCTACTTAATTCTATTCTCTTCTTTCTATTGTGTTCTGTTGTGTTGTAGTCTAGCCTCTCCGGCCGTACCCTCCTCTACACTAATCTATTCGATTCAACGCATTTCGACGCGATTCCATGTGATTAGGCTTGAATCGGCTCGATTTAGCTCTATTTGGCTTGAATTGGGTCAATTCGTCTCGATTCTGCTCAATTCAGCATAATTAGGCTCGAGTGAACCTTATTCAGCCCTGTTCAGCTCTACTCAGCCCTTTCTACTTTATTTGTCTCTATTTGGCTCCATTCAACTCCATTCCACACCATTCTACTCTTTTCTACTCTATTCTATTCTGTTCTACCCTACCCTACTCTAATCTATTCGAATCGATCCGATTCATCACGATTTGTTCCCTTTCCTCTCCATTCGAATCGATTCGGCTTGAATTGGATCTATTCATCTATATTCTGCACTACCCGACTCTGACTATTCCACTCTACTCAACTCTACTCCATTCTACTCTTGGTATTCTCTTCTGTTCTACTCTATTCTATTCTTCTGTGCCCTTCCCTACTGAATCCCAGCCTAACCTACACTACTCTATTCAATTTAATTCAATTCCATTCAGTTGGACACCATTCGACCCGATTTGAGACAATTCGACGGGATTCGGTGAGATTCCGCGAGATTTGATGCGTTTTGGTGGGATTTGATGGAATTCGACGAGATCCGATGCAATAGGATGCAATTAAGTGTGTTTTGGCTCGATTTTGCTGGGTTCAGTTTGTCTCTAATTGGCTCATTTCAGCTCCACTAGGCTCCATTCATCCCGAATCTGGTCGACTCGACTCGATTCGGCTCATTTCGGCCATATTTGGTCCTATTCAGCGTTATCCGGCTCTATTCAACTCTTTTCTACTCTATTCATCTCTGTTCGAATCCATTCGACTCCATTCCACACCATTCTATTCCGTTCTACACTACTGTATTCTACACAACCCTCCCCCACCCTACCCTATCCTAATCTAGTCTGCTCTTTTCTAGTCTCCTTTTCTATTTTCTCTATTCCATCCTATGCTACTCTACCATACCCTGCACTAAGCTAACCTACCCTGACCTATGCTGTTCTATTCTATTTCCTTCTATTTTCTCTGTTCCACCGTAGGCTTCCCTACCCTATGCTACCCCACCGTACCATACTCTACTACTTAGGGTTACTCAATAAGGGTCCTAATTAAGGGGAGTAGTTCGGGCAAGGGTACTCCTTAAGGCAAGTGTACTAGTTCAGGCTACTAGTTAAGGCCAGGCTACTAGTTAAGGCCAGGCTACTAGTTAAGGCGTGGGTACTTGTTGAGGGTACTGGTTAAGGCAAGGCTACCCGTTCAGGCTACTTGTTAAGGACATACTACTAGTGAAGGCAAGGGTACTAGTGAAGACTACTGGTTAAGGCAAGGGTACTTGTTAGGACTACTAGTTAAGGCAAGGGTACTCGTTCAGATTACTGACTGAGGGTACTATTCAAGACTAGTTGTCTAGGCTACTGCTCTATGCCACTAGTCTAGCTGACTAGTCCAGCTTACTAGTCTAGGCTTCTACTCTAGCCTTCTCTTGTCTACTCTAATGTAGTCTACTTGCATCTACCCTAGTCTTCCTATCATAAACTACCCTAACCTGTTCTAATCTCTTCCATTTGGTTCGATTCAAAGCATTTCGATGCGACTGGACACCATCATGCTTGAGTCGGCTCGATTCAGCTCGATTTGGCTCGAATCGCTTCAATTCAGCTCGTTTCCACTCGGTTCAGCCTTATTCGGCCCTATTTGGCTCGATTCGACTCTTTTCTACTCTATTTGTCTCTGTTCGACTCCATTTGACTCCACTCTTCTCCATTCTACGCTATTCTACTCTATTCTGTTCTACTCTACCCTACGTTACTCTAATCTATTCGACTGGATGCGATTCGAAGCAATTCGGTGTGATTCATCTCGTTTTGTTTCCATTTGACTCGATTCGGCCAGAATTGGCTCTATTCAGCTATGTCCTGCAGTATTTGACTCTATTTGACTCAATTCTACTCTGCTCTGCTTTACTCTCTCTACTCCACCCTACTGTACTATATTCTATTCTTTCTATTCTGTACTATTCTGTTCTATTCTACCCACCCGCCCCTCCCCTAATCTATTTGATTAGATTCGATGTGACGTATTTCCACGCGATTTGACGCGATTAGGCTTGAATCAGCTCGATTCAGTTCACATCGGCTCTATTCGGCTCGACTTGACTCCATTTCACTCCATTCGGCTCGATTAGGCTCGAATTCCATCGATTCTGCTGGATTCTGCTCAATTAGGCCTTATTTGGCCCTATCCGGCCCTATTCTGCTCTATTAGACTCTTTTGTACTCTATTCATATCTATCCGTCTTTATTGGACTCCGTTCAATTCCATTCTATTCCATTCCACACCATTCTTCACTATTTTCCTCTATTCTATTCTACCCTTCCCTACCCTCATCTCTTCTAATCGATTCGATTTGATTTGACGCGATTCGAAGCAACCGGACGTGATTCGTCTCGTTTTGTCTCCACTCGGCTCAATTCGGCTATGTTCTCTCTCTTTGACTCTATTCTGTTCTGTTGTATTCTTTCTGTTCTGTTCTGTTCTCTCCTACTCTGTTGTACTCTATTCTATTCTACCCTACCCGACCCTACGGCACCCCACCCGAACCTAGCCTACTTTAATCTATTGGATTCAATTCGATTCCGTGCAAAGCGATTTGATGTGACTTGACTGGATTCGGCAAGATCCGAAGGGATTTGATGAGATTCCATGCGACTCGACGTGATTCAGTAGGATTCTCTGAGGTTTCACACGATTCGAAGTTATTCGACGTGATTCCATGGGATTCGACACGATATGAAGCGATTTGACCTTGTTTGATTCAAAACGATGTGGCTCGACTCGATTCGACCTGATTCGATTCGACGCTGTTCGGTGACAGTCAGTGCGATTCTGCTTGATTCCGCTCGATTAGGTGTGATTCGGCAGTATACAGCTCTTTTTGGCTGTATTCAGCTCCATTCGTCTCTATTCAGCTTAGTCGGCTCTATTCGACTGTATTCGACTCTACTCTTTTCCACTCTATTCTACTCGATTCTATTCCTTCTATTCTGTTCTAATCTCTTCTATTCCACTCTACTCTGTTCTATTCTACCCTCCCCTGCCCTCCCCTCCCCTTCTCTAATCTATACGTCTCGATTGGATTTGACGCATTGAACGCGATTCGAGGCGATGAAGCTTGAATCGGCTCGATTCGGCTCGATTTGGCTCTATTCGGCTCAGTTGGGCTCCATTCAGCTTGTTTTGGCTCGAATCGCTTCGAATCTGCTCGATTTGGCGTTCTTCGGCCCTATTCTGCTCTATTCGACTCTTTTCTACTCTGTTCGTTTCTATTTGACTCCATTCTACTCCATTCTATTCATTCCACACTGTTCTACACTATTCTACTCTATTCTGCTCTACCCTACCCAACACCACTCTAATTTACTCTAAGTGCCTCTACACGAGTCCTCTCGTTTCGTCTGCATTTGGCTCTATTCAGCTCTATTCTACTGTAGTCTAATCTTCTCTATTCTATTGTATTGTTTCTACTCTGTTCTGTACTAGTCTACTCTATTCTACCCTACCCTACGCTACCCAACTCTAAGGTACTGTAATCCATTTGATTGGATTTGATTCAACCCATTTCGACGCGATTCAGCTCGATTTGGCTCTGTTCGAATCTATTCTACTCTACTCTATTCCCCTCTACTCTACTCTAGCCTCCTCGTTTCTGTATTCGTTCTGTGTTGTTCTGTTCTATTTTGTTGTGTTCTGTTCTGCTTTATTCTATTCTACTCCATTCTACCCTACCCTAGCCTACCCGAACCTCCCCTACTCTAGTCTATTCAATTGAATTCAACAAATTTTGACGTGACTAGGGGCCGAATCGGTGTGATTCATGTCCATTCAGCTCCATTTGTCTCGAATAGTGTCGATTCGGCTTGATTAGGCTCGATTCGGCTCCATTAGGCTCGATTCACTGGATTCGGCTCGATTTCGCTCAATTCAGCTCGATTTGGCCCTCTTCGGCCCTCTTCGGCTCTCTTCAGCTCTTTTCTACTCTACTCGATTCCATTGCACACCATTCCACTCCATTCTACGCTATTCTACTATACCCTACTGTAATTGATTCGAAGGGATTCGACGCCATCCGACGCGATTTGTCTCGTTTCATCTCCATTCAGCTTGATTCAACTCTGTTCTACTCTACTCTATTCTACTCTACACTATTCTGCTCTGCTCTACCCTTTTCTACTCTATTCTATTGTATTCTTTCCATTCTCTTCTACTGTGTTCAAGTCTACTCTATTCCATCCTACCCTAATCTAATCTATTCTACTGGATTCGATTCCACGCATCTCGATGCGATTCAGCTCAAATCGGCTCCTTTCCACTCCATTCATCCCCAATCGGCTCAAATCGGTTCGATTCAGCTCTAATCGGCTCCATTCGGCTCTAGTCAGCTCGAATAGGCTCTATTCGACTCTGTTAGACTCTACTCAACTCTATTATCTCTTTTCGACTCCACTCGACTCCATGCTACACCATTCTACTCCATCCTAAACTATTCTCTACTGTATTGTATTGGACTCTACCCTACTCTAGTCTATTCTAATGGATTGGATTGGATTGGAACTGATCAGATTCAATGCAATTCGACGGGATTCGACGCGATAGAGCACGATTCCACGGGATTCGGCGTGATTTGTCTTGGTTTCTATCGATTTAGCTCTTTTGGGCTCTATTTGGCTGTCTTTGGCTCTATTCGGCAATATTCGACTCTACTCTACTCTACTCTTCTATACTCTGCTCGTCTCGACCCTATTCTATTCTTTCAGTTGTGTTCTCTTCTCTTCTGTTCTGTTCTACTGCACTCTATTCTACCCTACCCTACCCTAACTTAGCCTACTGTAATCTGTTCTATGCTATTCGACACACTTGAACGGAATTCGACCTGATTCGGGTCATATCGGCTCGATTCATCTCCTTTCTCCTCCATTAAACTCGATTCGGTTCTATTCGGCTCTTTTCCACTCTATTCGGCTCTTTTTGGCAGTATTCGATTCTATGTGACTCTAGTCTACTCGATTCTTTCTGTTCTGTTCTATTCTACTCTATTCTAGTCTTCTCTACCCTCCCCGAACCTTACCTTCCCCACACTAATCCATTTGATTCGATTCGACACATTTCAAACGACTGGACATGATTCATCTCGATTCACCTTGAATTTGGTCAATTCGGCTGTATTCAGCTCTGTTTGGCTCTTTTCAGCTCTCGTCAACTCGATTTGACTCTATTCTACTGGACCCGACTCTACTTAATTCTATTCTCTTCTTTCTATTGTGTTCTGTTGTGTTGTAGTCTAGCCTCTCCGGCCGTACCCTCCTCTACACTAATCTATTCGATTCAACGCATTTCGACGCGATTCCATGTGATTAGGCTTGAATCGGCTCGATTTAGCTCTATTTGGCTTGAATTGGGTCAATTCGTCTCGATTCTGCTCAATTCAGCATAATTAGGCTCGAGTGAACCTTATTCAGCCCTGTTCAGCTCTACTCAGCCCTTTCTACTTTATTTGTCTCTATTTGGCTCCATTCAACTCCATTCCACACCATTCTACTCTTTTCTACTCTATTCTATTCTGTTCTACCCTACCCTACTCTAATCTATTCGAATCGATCCGATTCATCACGATTTGTTCCCTTTCCTCTCCATTCGAATCGATTCGGCTTGAATTGGATCTATTCATCTATATTCTGCACTACCCGACTCTGACTATTCCACTCTACTCAACTCTACTCCATTCTACTCTTGGTATTCTCTTCTGTTCTACTCTATTCTATTCTTCTGTGCCCTTCCCTACTGAATCCCAGCCTAACCTACACTACTCTATTCAATTTAATTCAATTCCATTCAGTTGGACACCATTCGACCCGATTTGAGACAATTCGACGGGATTCGGTGAGATTCCGCGAGATTTGATGCGTTTTGGTGGGATTTGATGGAATTCGACGAGATCCGATGCAATAGGATGCAATTAAGTGTGTTTTGGCTCGATTTTGCTGGGTTCAGTTTGTCTCTAATTGGCTCATTTCAGCTCCACTAGGCTCCATTCATCCCGAATCTGGTCGACTCGACTCGATTCGGCTCATTTCGGCCATATTTGGTCCTATTCAGCGTTATCCGGCTCTATTCAACTCTTTTCTACTCTATTCATCTCTGTTCGAATCCATTCGACTCCATTCCACACCATTCTATTCCGTTCTACACTACTGTATTCTACACAACCCTCCCCCACCCTACCCTATCCTAATCTAGTCTGCTCTTTTCTAGTCTCCTTTTCTATTTTCTCTATTCCATCCTATGCTACTCTACCATACCCTGCACTAAGCTAACCTACCCTGACCTATGCTGTTCTATTCTATTTCCTTCTATTTTCTCTGTTCCACCGTAGGCTTCCCTACCCTATGCTACCCCACCGTACCATACTCTACTACTTAGGGTTACTCAATAAGGGTCCTAATTAAGGGGAGTAGTTCGGGCAAGGGTACTCCTTAAGGCAAGTGTACTAGTTCAGGCTACTAGTTAAGGCCAGGCTACTAGTTAAGGCCAGGCTACTAGTTAAGGCGTGGGTACTTGTTGAGGGTACTGGTTAAGGCAAGGCTACCCGTTCAGGCTACTTGTTAAGGACATACTACTAGTGAAGGCAAGGGTACTAGTGAAGACTACTGGTTAAGGCAAGGGTACTTGTTAGGACTACTAGTTAAGGCAAGGGTACTCGTTCAGATTACTGACTGAGGGTACTATTCAAGACTAGTTGTCTAGGCTACTGCTCTATGCCACTAGTCTAGCTGACTAGTCCAGCTTACTAGTCTAGGCTTCTACTCTAGCCTTCTCTTGTCTACTCTAATGTAGTCTACTTGCATCTACCCTAGTCTTCCTATCATAAACTACCCTAACCTGTTCTAATCTCTTCCATTTGGTTCGATTCAAAGCATTTCGATGCGACTGGACACCATCATGCTTGAGTCGGCTCGATTCAGCTCGATTTGGCTCGAATCGCTTCAATTCAGCTCGTTTCCACTCGGTTCAGCCTTATTCGGCCCTATTTGGCTCGATTCGACTCTTTTCTACTCTATTTGTCTCTGTTCGACTCCATTTGACTCCACTCTTCTCCATTCTACGCTATTCTACTCTATTCTGTTCTACTCTACCCTACGTTACTCTAATCTATTCGACTGGATGCGATTCGAAGCAATTCGGTGTGATTCATCTCGTTTTGTTTCCATTTGACTCGATTCGGCCAGAATTGGCTCTATTCAGCTATGTCCTGCAGTATTTGACTCTATTTGACTCAATTCTACTCTGCTCTGCTTTACTCTCTCTACTCCACCCTACTGTACTATATTCTATTCTTTCTATTCTGTACTATTCTGTTCTATTCTACCCACCCGCCCCTCCCCTAATCTATTTGATTAGATTCGATGTGACGTATTTCCACGCGATTTGACGCGATTAGGCTTGAATCAGCTCGATTCAGTTCACATCGGCTCTATTCGGCTCGACTTGACTCCATTTCACTCCATTCGGCTCGATTAGGCTCGAATTCCATCGATTCTGCTGGATTCTGCTCAATTAGGCCTTATTTGGCCCTATCCGGCCCTATTCTGCTCTATTAGACTCTTTTGTACTCTATTCATATCTATCCGTCTTTATTGGACTCCGTTCAATTCCATTCTATTCCATTCCACACCATTCTTCACTATTTTCCTCTATTCTATTCTACCCTTCCCTACCCTCATCTCTTCTAATCGATTCGATTTGATTTGACGCGATTCGAAGCAACCGGACGTGATTCGTCTCGTTTTGTCTCCACTCGGCTCAATTCGGCTATGTTCTCTCTCTTTGACTCTATTCTGTTCTGTTGTATTCTTTCTGTTCTGTTCTGTTCTCTCCTACTCTGTTGTACTCTATTCTATTCTACCCTACCCGACCCTACGGCACCCCACCCGAACCTAGCCTACTTTAATCTATTGGATTCAATTCGATTCCGTGCAAAGCGATTTGATGTGACTTGACTGGATTCGGCAAGATCCGAAGGGATTTGATGAGATTCCATGCGACTCGACGTGATTCAGTAGGATTCTCTGAGGTTTCACACGATTCGAAGTTATTCGACGTGATTCCATGGGATTCGACACGATATGAAGCGATTTGACCTTGTTTGATTCAAAACGATGTGGCTCGACTCGATTCGACCTGATTCGATTCGACGCTGTTCGGTGACAGTCAGTGCGATTCTGCTTGATTCCGCTCGATTAGGTGTGATTCGGCAGTATACAGCTCTTTTCGGCTGTATTCAGCTCCATTCGTCTCTATTCAGCTTAGTCGGCTCTATTCGACTGTATTCGACTCTACTCTTTTCCACTCTATTCTACTCGATTCTATTCCTTCTATTCTGTTCTAATCTCTTCTATTCCACTCTACTCTGTTCTATTCTACCCTCCCCTGCCCTCCCCTCCCCTTCTCTAATCTATACGTTTCGATTGGATTTGACGCATTGAACGCGATTCGAGGCGATGAAGCTTGAATCGGCTCGATTCGGCTCGATTTGGCTCTATTCGGCTCAGTTGGGCTCCATTCAGCTTGTTTTGGCTCGAATCGCTTCGAATCTGCTCGATTTGGCGTTCTTCGGCCCTATTCTGCTCTATTCGACTCTTTTCTACTCTGTTCGTTTCTATTTGACTCCATTCTACTCCATTCTATTCATTCCACACTGTTCTACACTATTCTACTCTATTCTGCTCTACCCTACCCAACACCACTCTAATTTACTCTAAGTGCCTCTACACGAGTCCTCTCGTTTCGTCTGCATTTGGCTCTATTCAGCTCTATTCTACTGTAGTCTAATCTTCTCTATTCTATTGTATTGTTTCTACTCTGTTCTGTACTAGTCTACTCTATTCTACCCTACCCTACGCTACCCAACTCTAAGGTACTGTAATCCATTTGATTGGATTTGATTCAACCCATTTCGACGCGATTCAGCTCGATTTGGCTCTGTTCGAATCTATTCTACTCTACTCTATTCCCCTCTACTCTACTCTACTCTAGC
Organism: Loxodonta africana; assembly: GCF_030014295.1. Classification (NCBI taxonomy): domain Eukaryota; kingdom Metazoa; phylum Chordata; class Mammalia; order Proboscidea; family Elephantidae; genus Loxodonta; species Loxodonta africana. The sequence continues at coordinate 581 of NW_026975242.1, read as the reverse complement.
CTCCTCGTTTCTGTATTCGTTCTGTGTTGTTCTGTTCTATTTTGTTGTGTTCTGTTCTGCTTTATTCTATTCTACTCCATTCTACCCTACCCTAGCCTACCCGAACCTCCCCTACTCTAGTCTATTCAATTGAATTCAACAAATTTTGACGTGACTAGGGGCCGAATCGGTGTGATTCATGTCCATTCAGCTCCATTTGTCTCGAATAGTGTCGATTCGGCTTGATTAGGCTCGATTCGGCTCCATTAGGCTCGATTCACTGGATTCGGCTCGATTTCGCTCAATTCAGCTCGATTTGGCCCTCTTCGGCCCTCTTCGGCTCTCTTCAGCTCTTTTCTACTCTACTCGATTCCATTGCACACCATTCCACTCCATTCTACGCTATTCTACTATACCCTACTGTAATTGATTCGAAGGGATTCGACGCCATCCGACGCGATTTGTCTCGTTTCATCTCCATTCAGCTTGATTCAACTCTGTTCTACTCTACTCTATTCTACTCTACACTATTCTGCTCTGCTCTACCCTTTTCTACTCTATTCTATTGTATTCTTTCCATTCTCTTCTACTGTGTTCAAGTC